>NW_027495308.1:0-243594 GCF_021521415.1 Bidens hawaiensis | reverse complement strand
CGTTCAAAAAGCAGGAGAGCGCAAGGGTTTACGCGATCCAAGCCGCGGAGCCATCAAGGAGAGGATACAGCGGGCCTCGCCCATGGTGCAGCAAATGCAAGTATCACCACGAGGGTGAATGCGCAAGAATCGAATGCGCCAAATGTGGCAGACCAGGGCACAAGACGATGAATTGCCGTATCAGAGAAGCTGGAGCGAGCGACAACTGCTACGCATGCGGGAAACCAGGGCATTTCAGTCGGTATTGCCCACAAAAGGGAAACCAAGCTCGCGGGAGAGCTTTTGTGATCGGCGCGGGTGAAGCTAAAGAAGAGCCGAATGTGGTAACCGGTACGTTTTTGCTTAACGGCCATTTTGCATCTGTCTTATTTGATACTGGCGCTGACCTAAGTTTTATATCCGCTGAGTTTAAAGACTCCCTAGGCCTAGCAACCAGTAGGCTAGACACACCTTATACTATAGAACTAGCCAATGGTAGACAGTTATGCGCGAACGAAAGAACTGAACAATGTGTAATAGTCATGGGAGGTCACGGGTTCAATATTAACTTGTTGCCAATAGACTTGGGAAGTTTTGACATTGTGGTAGGTATGGATTGGTTAGTCGAGAACCACGCGGAAGTTATTTGCCATGAGAAGCAGGTTCGGATCCCACTGTTGAACGGAGAAACCTTGGTAATTCAAGGGGAAAGAAGGGGAGTTGCGACGAAACTGATTTCGTGCCTAAAGGCGCGCAAGTGCCTAAGGAAAGGGTGCTACGCCTTCCTGGCGCATGTAGTAGAGAAGGAAGGAGATGAGCGAAGAATTGAAGACTTACCAGTAGTGCGCGAATTTCCAGAAGTTTTTCCTGAAGATTTGCCCGGATTACCGCCGCCCGCGACAAGTCGAATTTCGTATTGATTTAGTCCCAGGAGCTGCGCCAGTAGCTCGAGCGCCTTATCGATTAGCTCCATCTGAGATGCAAGAGCTATCCAATCAGTTACAGGAACTATTGGATAAGGGTTTCATACGCCCAAGCTTTTCACCTTGGGGAGCTCCAGTACTGTTTGTTAAGAAGAAGGATGGTTCGTTCAGAATGTGTATTGACTATAGGGAGCTGAACAAGCTGACAGTCAAGAATCGGTACCCCTTACCGAGGATTGACGACTTATTTGATCAGTTGCAGGGATCCAGTTATTATTCGAAGATACATCTATGGTCAGGATACCACCAACTTAGGGTCCATGAGGAAGATGTGCCGAAAACAGCCTTCCGAACTAGATACGGCCATTATGAGTTCTTAGTGATGCCTTTCGGGCTAACTAATGCGCCGGCTGTATTCATGGATCTGATGAACCGCGTGTGCAAACCATACTTGGACAAGTTTGTGATTGTGTTTATAGATGATATTCTGATTTACTCTCGGACCAAGGCCGAGCATGAGCAACACCTGAGATTGATTTTGGAATTGTTGAGGAAAGAAAAGTTGTATGCGAAGTTTTCCAAGTGTGAGTTTTGGCGAAGTTCACTTTCTCGGTCACGTTGTAAACGAGAAAGGAATACACGTTGATCCTTCCAAAGTCAAGGCCATCGAAAACTGGGAAGCGCCAAAAACCCCAACTGAGGTGAGGCAATTCCTAGGACTAGCTGGCTACTATCGACGCTTCATTGAGAACTTCTCCAAGATAGCTCTACCACTGACCGCGCTAACTCAGAAAGACAAGAAGTTTGTTTGGGGCGAAAATCAGGAAGCAGCATTTCAAATGTTAAAACAGAAGTTATGTAGTGCGCCAATTTTGTCTCTGCCCGAGGGGACGGATGACATCGTCGTTTACTGCGACGCTTCACATCAGGGACTCGGATGTGTCCTTATGCAGCGAGACAAAGTCATAGCGTATGCCTCGCGCCAACTCAAGACCAATGAAAAGAACTACACAACGCATGATCTGGAACTTGGAGCGGTTGTCTTCGCGCTAAAGATTTGGCGCCATTACCTCTATGGTACAAAGTGTATAATCTTTACGGATCACAAGAGCCTTCAACATATATTCGATCAAAAGGATTTAAACATGAGGCAACGAAGATGGGTGGAGTTGTTGAATGATTATGATTGTGAAATTAAGTACCACCCTGGAAAGGCGAATGTGGTAGCAGACGCGCTAAGTAGGAAGGAGCGAATAAAAACGCTACGAGTCAAGGCTCTAAGGTTGACCATTCGCGCAGATCTCTCTACCCGCATCCGAGACGCTCAGCAAGAAGCCTTGAAACCAGAGTTTGTTAAAAACGAATCCCTTGGGGGTATGATTAAGAGTTTGGAACTTAAAGAGAACGGCAACCTATATTTCGCTAACCGCATATGGGTCCCTCTCAAGGGAGGATTGCGCGAGCAAGTATTAAACGAAGCTCACAAGACGCGGTATTCCGTACATCCTGGCGCAGACAAGATGTACCAAGATGTTAAAGCGCTGTATTGGTGGCCCAATCTGAAGGGCGCCATCGCGACGTATGTCAGTAAGTGCCTGACGTGTTCGAAGGTGAAGGCTGAATACCAGAAACCATCAGGGTTGCTTCAACAGCCAGAAATTCCTATGTGGAAGTGGGAACAAATCTCTATGGACTTCATTTCCAAACTGCCAAGGACACCTGGGGGTTACGACACGATCTGGGTTATTGTAGATCGGCTAACTAAGTCAGCGCACTTCCTGCCGATCAAGGAAACCGACAAGATGGAAAAGTTAGCCCGATTGTATATTCGAGAAGTAGTTTCAAAACATGGAGTCCCAGTGTCCATCATTTCTGATAGAGATAGTCGGTTCACCTCAAGGTTTTGGAGATCGTTACAAGGGGCTTTAGGTACTCGTCTTGACATGAGTACGGCATATCATCCCCAAACGGATGGACAAAGCGAGCGAACAATCCAGACATTGGAAGACATGCTGCGCGCGTGCGCAATCGATTTCGGAGGTAGCTGGGATACTCACCTCCCATTGGTTGAATTTTCTTACAACAACAGTTATCACACAAGCCTCAAGGCTGCGCCGTTTGAAGCTTTGTATGGGCGCAAGTGTAGATCCCCACTGTGCTGGGCTGAAGTGGGTGACAAGCAAATGACTGGTCCAGAATTGATCCAAGAAACAACAGACAAGATTTTTCAGATACGGGATCGCCTTAAGACAGCGCGCGACAGACAGAAGAGCTACGCAGATGTGCGAAGAAAACCGTTGGAGTTTCAAGTAGGGGATAGAGTACTTTTGAAAGTCTCTCCATGGAAAGGAGTCCCCCGTTTCGGCAAGCGAGGAAAGTTGAATCCGCGCTACATTGGACCATTTGAGATCCTGGAAAGGATCGGTCCGGTTGCTTATAAACTCCGGTTACCCGCCGAACTCAGTGGAGTTCATGATACGTTCCATGTATCCAACCTCAAAAAGTGCTTATCTGACGAAACGATGATTTTACCGTTGGAAGAGATTCACATCGACAAACAACTGCACTTCGTAGAAGAACCTATAGCAGTAACCGATTGGAAAGAACAAAAGTTACGCAGAAGCAGAATCAAGTTAGTAAAGGTTCAATGGAACTCGAGGCGTGGGCCTGAATTCACTTGGGAAAGAGAGGATCAAATACGCAAGAAATACCCACACCTCTTTCAGAGCATGGCTTCTGCTAGCGACGTCTCCTAAATTTCGGGACGAAATTCTCTTAACAGGGGGAAAATGTGACACCCGGTAATTTTCCCAACCCTATAAACTAAGTAATCAACCTAATAATTAGGTGATTGTGAATATTATGCGCGCTATATTAGAATCAGCGCGGGCATGTTATGTGCGCCCTGCGCGAGCGCGCTATATTAGAATCAGCGCGGGCATGTTATGTGCGCCCTGCGCGAGCGCGCTATGTTAGAATCAGCGCGGGCATGTTATGTGCGCCATGCGCGAATGTTTTGGCTTTATGTTTTCATGTAACTTAACTTTATGTTGTCTAATGGGTTGACCGTCCCGCATGATGCTAAGGCGGGTGCACCCTAAATCGTTTATGCGCGTGCGGAAGGGAACTAACCTCCCCGCATGGCGGGAACATTGAGAGCCAGTTTGTCTGAAGCTCCAAGATGGAATTGACTTCAACATGACTGATCACTATGTTGAAATACCAAGACCACCTGGAGAATCTACAAATGAAACTCAATGTCCCTAACTGCGAGAAGGTTACGCACCTACCCGCAGCAAAGAAATGTCCTTCACGCAGAAAGCTATGCGCACAAAGTTATACGCGCAGAACACTTAGCCTAATCTCCAGATTTAAGGAGGATTATTCCCGCCCAAAAAGGAAACAGTTGCGTGTTTCAGAGATTTCTACTTTTTAACTGTACACTGACAAAAGCACCTGAAAAAGCATACTGTAACATAAAAAGTCAACTGTCAGCAACCCTACTCCCACCAACCACAGACCTGCATGCCCTGTCCAAATCAAATCAAAATCTTTTATCCACTCCTCCACTTTTAAATAAATAATAATAATATCCATACTTTATCATCATTACACCTAGATATGAAAAGATTACAATCCCCTAAAGCAAGGGATTGTGTTCCCTTGAGTTTGCCTATAAATATGTAACCTAAATTATCACCCAAAACACACTTCAAACTTCTCTCTTAAAGAACTGCAAACTTGCACTAATCATCTCCCAAGCATCCGTTATTTTCAATTCCGTTCCTGTTACTAGGTAAGCCGAGATTATAACCTTGAGATCTACTTTCCAACCCTTATATTCTCCTATTTCTTATATACTTCTTGTTATTTAATCGTATTCTAGACCTTCAATTCAAAGGCCAACACCAAGAAAACCCGAATCTCGATTAATCCCTTAACAAGAACCACAGGTGAGTCTCACAGCCCCTATTTTCACTATTTTCACTGTTTTTAAACTGTTTTCGGGGCGAGGGACACGTACTTAAATTACGATTTATCATGGTATACTTACAAGTTATGTAAACGATTGTGTTTAAATTATGTTTCATGATGAGCAATGCAAACGGTTATCTATGGTTTACGATGTATGTGCGCCAGAATTCGAGTAAGTGATCACTTTACCATTGGAACTCTAAGGATAGGGACTGCTGGTTTGATCAACCCACTCGTAGGGGTCGCACCTCTTTGCATGGACGAGTGCCTAGTATGGTCATGGGGCAGTACTATGGGATTGAGCCCGCTCGTAGGGGTCGCACCTCTTTGCATGGACGAGCGCCTTGTTTTCCGGCACAACGTCCGCGCGTAACCCGCGGGACGGTATTATTCGCTCGTAGTGGCAGCGCCACTTTGCATAGACGAGCACGGTTCTCAGAAATGTTCGCGCGTAACCCGCGGGACGATATTACATTATTTTAGCTCGTAGTGGCAGCACCACTTTGCATGGACGAGCACGTTTTCCAGAAACGTTCGCGCGTAACCCGCGGAACGGTCCTAACAGAAATATGTTGTCAGATCTATGTTTTCATACGGTTTATCAAGCATATGTTTAGACATCAAATTAGAAATGTGTTTTAATATGATTTTTGCCAAGACTATGACGCGATACGAATTATCAAGTTACTAAAACTTGTGAACTCACTCAGTTTATACTGATTCAAATGTTTTACGTGTCTTTCAGGAGATAACTAGGTAGCGCATGGAGTCACACTTAGAGCACCTCACGCTGAACATCTAAAACTAGCCTTTTGGAAGATTTTAGTTCTATCCCTTCGATGCGCGTGGTTGTTCCCGCCGCGCAAGGGGATATGGCGTGGAAATCTTCAACAGTTTTTATACTTGGATGTTTTTATGTAATTTTTAAACAATGTAATGTATTTGTATTAAACATTTCACGCGCAATGAAAATCTTACTTTGAATGTTTGCAATGGCCCGTGCTTAAGTACCAATCCCCACTCGCGCGCGCCCGGCTGTTTCCGCCGTTCAGGGCCGGGTGTGACAGTTAGGTTTCTTCTTTAAGAAAAAATGTCAATTTAACTATAACTCTTGTATATAAAACATTATGTTTTTTAATCATACAGAAACACTATTTTGACTATGACCTTTATAAATGAAAAGCAATACATACTTTAATTTGATCAAGATTTTGGCTATACTCCCCGACTAGGGTCTAAACCATTTAATAAAATAACTTAAGCGGAACCCTTACCTTATCACGGAAACTTGGAGTTTAACTCCTAAGATTGATTGGACAACACTTCTACTATCTATCATGTATCAGGGATTTAACCTTCGTAACTTCGCGGCTCGGTATCGTTAGCATGTCACTTGAGGTTATGTGTGTGTTAGAACAGTGTGTTTTGGGATGAAAATGAATAGTCCGACATCCTCCTTTTACAGGCAAATCTTTGACTCCGTCGCGTGTCGCGAAGGTCTAAATATCATGTCGTCGCGTTACGCGAC
The DNA here is from genome assembly GCF_021521415.1 of Bidens hawaiensis. Taxonomy (NCBI): domain Eukaryota; kingdom Viridiplantae; phylum Streptophyta; class Magnoliopsida; order Asterales; family Asteraceae; genus Bidens; species Bidens hawaiensis. Next base: position 237,189 of record NW_027495308.1, on the reverse strand, counting down.
GCCTCTGTTTCTTTGGAAGCTTCCACGTGCGACACGTGGCCTGTGTCGTTGTGCCACGTGGTTCGACACACGTCTCTGATTACTTAGCAGGGTTTTTGCATACCACGATGGCCCAATGGATGTGGTCGTCGCATAGCACGATCTTGCCCATTTATCGGGTTGTGTGAGGGTCGGTCGCGTGTCGCGATGGGCTTATTCTTAGCTCGCCGCATAGCTCAATGGATAGTAAAATTTGGTTTTCTCTTTTTAGTTCTTTCTTTTTTATTAGTTGACAAAATTGGCCTGAAAGTTTCCGGATGTTATAGTTTTGATCTTTAACCCTATGTAATGTGAACTAGCCATGTGATTTGGCAACCGCCCTAAGGTAGTCAATGTTAGAGGTGATTACTCTATTTATTGATTTGAGAGTTGACGATTTCTCCACTTCTTAACTTGACAACCCCTAAAAGGTTGCCTCCATGAGGGCGTAATTTCTTCATTTCTAGATTTTACCAGCGAGAGGTCATTCATGACAAAGATGATCATGTGTTCCCTCATACTTCTCATCTATCTAAGCGAGTGCACACAATTTAAGAAATGCAGTTGCCCTTTTTAGTAGGGGCGGCAATACCCCTTGTAAAACATCTGTAATTAAGAAACACTCTCGTATAACTCATGCATCGGGTGATAACCACACTATTTTAAAAAAATGAATGTTTATATGTTCTTTTAACTTTATTATTGTTATATAACTCAATATTTCCATAAACAAAATGTTGATGTATAATTTGTCTCCAAAAAGAAATATTTGGTAGTTGCTACCACAATGATTTGATTTGACGTTGTTTCTCAATACGGAAATAATTGTTTGTGTTAATGTCCAAATTAGATGATACAAGCAAGAATAAATTTAGGTGTGTCGCTAATGAACCTATAAATTTTTGGTCTTATCAAACATATCCTTTCTTTTCAAATTAATAAATTTGACATATATTGAATAGTAGTTATTTTATTATTTATAAAATACTCAAAAGAAATTCAATGAATTAGCACCCACTTACATCGCTTTAACGAAAACTAAACCACTCTTGTAGTCCTGTAAGGTTAAGATCTAAACGCTCAAACAATAGTCCTTATCAATAATTTCAATTTCCAAAGACATTTTCATATTTAACGGATTAAAATTATATAACAAAATCTATTTATTATTTAAACTCTTATAACTTACATGCACCTATTTCATTTAAAGTTGTTCACATAAACTATATACAGTAGAAACTCTATAAAATAATACACTTGGGACCATCAAAAATTATTAATTAAAAGAGTTATTAATTAATTGATAAATTAATAATTATTAATTTATATATTAATTAACTAGGGTATAGTCTGTGTTACACACGGGTGGAAAAACATGTCAACAAACATAATAAATTTAAACAACAAATTCAAGCAACACAAAACTTCTTCAAACTTTCGGACCAAAACGTTAGCCATTTACATGTTCTAGATATTAAAAATTAAGAGTTACAATAAGTTAATGTGCATCGAACAACCAAAAAAATCAACAAAAAACATAAACATGTTCTTTCATATTAAACCACTATCAACTTCTTCAAACATTCTACAAAAAGAAACTCAATTTGTTTCACCACCTGAAAATATAATAAAACATTAGCATCCAAATTAAATATATTTAATAATGAGTAACATTTGAACATTAATAAAGTTGTTTTTATTAAAACAAAATAACATACAACAACAAACAAAGTAAAATAACAACATAAAACATATTTCTAACTTAAACCATTAAACCAAAAAGATATATCAATAAAAACATTTTTTTTGCCGTAATTTTATACATAACAAATTTGATACTCTTTTAAAACAACCCGTTTTAAACTATTTTCAAAATAGTTACAAAATATAAAATAATTGGAATTAGTCAACTTCAAAAAATTATAATTTTTTTATTTATTTTTGACCAATCTTGCAACAAACTTTTAAATCAATGACATTAATATTTTGTTAAACTTGCAAAACATAAAAGAGTTTTACAATAAATGAATTTTCAAATAACTTTAGAAACATTAAAAAAATTTATGTTGACTTTGAAAATATTTAAAGGTGAAAAAATATGATACAAAAATATATATACCATATATACATATATTTTAATAAAAAATATAAAACGTGGAAATTAGTTGTTATATTTAAATGACAATATTATTAAAGACACTACTAATGAACATATATGTATATCCCGTATAAACAGAAAATGTAATAGACACGTATTTAAGATATTGACATTTTATGTTGTGTATATATTAGGAAAATGAATTAAATTAGAATATATTAAATGGTTATTTAAGTTATAAATCTGTTTACCAAAATTTCTGGAACTATCAAAACTAATAATTTTAGAAAACACCGACCCACATTATAGTCAATTCCAAAAATAAATAAATAAATTATACTCGACTTATTTATTTGAAATTCGAATTATTAATTTGAATACACGTAAAAAATAATAATTATAAATAATGACTTTCAACTTTATTATATGATTTGATTAAATTAGAATATAATAAATTGTTATTTAAGTTATTTTATCTATTACCAAAATTGTTAAACGAAATTTGTTATAGTCAAAGATCCTAAATACAAAAAAGATTACAAAAATCATGGCATAATGTAATCTTGAAATTATTATTTTTTTAGTCGATCCATAATTAATATTATTCTATTACAAGTCAATGAAATATGCATTCAGTTTTGTTATAAACCCATTATCATTAATTGTGACATTTATGTCTAATTATAAATTGGTCAAACATATAAGATAGGAAGATTGTGGAAATTGGAAACTAATAAACATATTAATATTAACAATGGAAACAAAAATTTTCCATAAACAACTGTAATATATCTTTTTTTAGAATTTAAATTCAAATAATATTTCGTATTATTATAGTGCATTAATTGTTACAGTTTCCATAACCAAATGATGACACCCATTAGCATTAATTGTGGCATTTATGCCTTATTGTACATTGGTGAAACAAAAAAGATGGAAAGGTGTAAGTGTTAGAAAATATAATGTATCTTACAATATAATAACGGAATAATGTTTTAAATTAAAGATATTGAAATATAAAAATGGTAAGGTGTAAATGTTATTATTTCTGTCAAAATAAAATGTTACAACAAATTAGAAAAGGAAATAAATTAATAATAACAAAATTACTAAACTTATAATAATTATTATAAATTATAAAGATTATCATTAATATATAGATAAATATAAGATGCACAATTTTTATTAATACATTGGTTTTGATTAAAATATAATAAATGGACAAAACAACAACTATATATGATTGATTATATAAAAATCAAATAATTTACATGAATTGTGAAAAGAATACATAAATACATGAATAATAACAAAAATATACTACATCAATATTAAACCAAAAAATAAGATATCTTATCAACAAATCTTCAACCCATGAAATTAGCTATATCAAGTTGGGAACATTACCTGAAATAAGAAAATTAAATATTAATATTCGTTTTGCAAATAATAAATTTTAACCGTGCTAATGTTACATGTTATGAAATGTTTGACCATTAATATATAAAATTCAACGTTAATTCAAATTTGGAAATTTATAAATTTTAAATTACGTCATTTTAGAATAATAAATTTAGTGATGGTAATTATAGACATTATGTTAATCAGTCATTTAAAAAGTTCAACCTAAACTTGAATTCAACTTTAATGTTTGACCAGGCAATTTAAAAATGTTTGATCAACTTAAAGGTTTGACCAGCAATTAAATAAAAAAATCAACTTTAATTTAAGTTTGGAAATTTAAACTTTTTAAATCAAATCGTTTTAGAAAATAATAAATGTTAATGATGGTAAGTTTAGACGTTATGAAATATTGACCTACCAATTACAAATTTCAACTTTAACTTAAATTGTAATCAAATTTCAAATCATTATTATTATTGACCATTAATTATAAATTAATGGTCAATCAATTGGCTGACTTAATTTTGCAAACAAAATCAAAAAAGTACTTAAATGATTTGAAATTATAACCGAAAATAATAATGTTTATGCTATGGAACATTTGATATTTAATTTATAACCGAAAAATTTAAATGTCTTACCGGAAAATAACAAATAATGATAATAACCATGGTATCTTGGTTTTTTATTAAGAAACAAAAATCAAATTTTTCGTAAATCAATCGGGTAAATTACCTAAAATAATAAAGTTTTGTTATAACATGGATATTATGGAATAGTAGAATTATAATTTATAATCGAATAATTTAAATGCGTCTTACCGGAAAAACGAAATAATGATACTAAATATGGATGAAGCTGATTTATATTTAGAACCTAGAAGAAGAAAATGTATAACAAAAAAAAACAGGAAAAATATTTGATTTCAAATAAATAAAACACCCATTGTTATAGGTATAACACATAAACGGAAAACTTACCGGAATAACTTACTGGAATAACTTACAGGAATAACGTAAATACGTAGAAATATTAGCTTCATCGCCGTTTTTGATTTAGAACCTAAAATGATTTTAAAAAAATCAGTTAACAATGAAAATAAAGATAAAAATGTTAGATCTACAATAACCGGAAGAAAATATGATGTTGCCGGAAAAAGATATTACCTTGCCGGAATATCATATAACATTGTTGGTCATTAAAGTATAATATATAACCTTACCGAAAAATGATTAATCTCGATCTACATCACCGGAATATAGAAGATGGTGGATGGTGGAGTTAGTAAGCCGAGAGAGAGAGAGAGATTAAAATGATTATAGTGGAAAATTATAAGGTTTAAATAGTGTGTGAGATGACACATGGCAGAATATTAGAGCACATGAGAATGGAAACATGCTGACTGGATTGCACATGTGGACAGCCTAGAAGAAGGCCATGTGTCCACATTGTATTGATTTAATAGTATTTAAAGATATTATATTAATTTATAGTATAATACTTAGTTTACAAACACCTTTCAAGCTTACACTTAATTATTGTATGCAATGCATGTATATCAAATGAACGGCCCAATTTGAAAGAAACCTTCAATCTCCTACCTTATTATGCTTCTTGAGTCATTTTTCAGGAAAAACTTCATAAATCATTCATGTAATATGCTATATATAAGGAATTATTAATTTATATTTTATATGGGGTCTAAAGAAATTATCAAAAATGTATTATCTTATAATTTTAGCGAATTATTAATTTAGCACCCTATCCCCAAATCGGAACCGACAAAAAATATTATCTTTGAAGTTTATTAAATAATCAAGTATTAATTTATTGAGTTTCTACCGTATCACACTCTTCTTTTCTGTACACTCTTTTATTCACGACGACACAAACTTCGTTGTTGTTATTAAAAAATGTAAAGTATTAATACTCAATGATGTGTCCTTGCTTCTTTTGAATGTCTTAGAACTTATGTGATTAATATTTGCTTGCTCACGTGCAAAAGTAAATTGTTAATAGCGAAGACTTGCAAGCGTATGGACACTTAAATGAATGTATCACACTCCAATTTAGTTTTGCCATAATTACTTTTGGTGTGTTGGAGACCCTTTGTTTATAAATCACTTCTAAGGCTTGTACATTCAACTATGTTGACAAGTTTCTAACCAATTTTTCACACCATTCTTTTTCAAGCATACAACTATTAATATCTCATTTACTTTTTAACTTCATTTTTTCACTAAGACTAACTTGTAAACACCATTAAGTCTCGCAGGGTTGGTTACGTGGCACCCTAAAGTCACTGGAACATCGCACCCCCTCCCCTAATTTCGTGTGATAAGGTGCAAATGAGGGGGGGGGGGGGGGGGGGGTTCACACGGGTCATTGGTCAATTAACATTTTTTTATTTCTTTTGGTTTATAAATAATATAAATATATAAAATGGTGGAGAATGGTGTATAACATGAGTTGAGTGATTTTTTTTTGTGCATAAAATGAAAGATTTTTTTGGGTGGAGAATGATGTATAAAATCGCCTTCCAACAATAGACAATCTTATAAAAAAAGGATTTTTTTGGGCTAACGTTTGTAATTGCTACTTGGTTGCGGGGGAAACAATTGATCATTTATTAACAGATTGTTATGTTGCTTCAGTGATTTGGAGTTACATCAGCAGGTGGTGCAATATCCCACAATTTAATGCTGGTTCAGTTCAAGACATTCTTAGTGTTCATAAGAAAGTTCCGATGATTGAGCACAAGAAGAGCATGGTGCGGTCTATAGTAATGGTATTCTGCTGGTGTCTTTGGAGAGCTCGTAACGAGTTGATCTTTGAAGAAAAGCCCATATGAATTGACAAAGTGATTAGAGAAATTAAGGTGTTAAGTTATTTGTGGATAAAACATAGATCGCGTTGTTTAGATATAGATTGGGCTAAATGGAAATGCTAGTCTATGTAATGTTTTTGGACGTTTGTTTTCCCAGGCCCTGCTAGCTCCTCGGTAGGAGGGGTTCAGGTTTTCTTCTATTTAAATTTGCAATTCAAAAAAAACATGGGTTGAGTGATGAAGTTGAATGATGAAGAAAAAACTGAGATGGTGATGACGTTACAAATGATGAAAAATAAGGAGAATGATGTGTAACACATAGTCTAATTGCCTCGCTATAAAGCTCTCATTAAGAAGAAAGAAAACTTGTTATTTGATAATATATGAAACTAGTTTTTTACCCGGCGCATTGCGCCTTTCAGATCAGTAAAATTTATATGGTAGTAAAACCCAAGCGTTGAGCTGGTAAGTTGACACGAATTCGGTTGGTTTCGATGGCATGCGTTATTGTACCAGAATTAAAACCAAATATAAAACAAAAAAAAATTATAAAAATTGAGGTGGACCAATGTGGTGGCGTCGGTCAATAAACTCGAGTATTGGTAAAACCCGACCGTTGTCGATCCCAGACGTTAGGCGGTTAGTCTACGGGAATTCGATCGGTTTTCGTCACGTTTGTTATGATACTGGGACTAAAGACTATAAAATAAATGTGGCGTATGGACTGTTTCCGTTACATTCGCTATGATGACTAAACTAATAACAAAAACAAAGTTTACGGACCAGTTTGGTGCCGCCAAGTAGTACACTTGCGGCACCAAACTTCTTATTTATTATATAGTAATAATTAATTACATAATTACATATATGAATATACGTCAAAAATTAGTAAAAACTCATTTGGTTAATTGAATTCTGTTGGAAAAATGGTTGGTTCGGGTCAAGTCAACGCGTACCAACCCAATGTTGACCCGGTAAGAGTTACACCGAGAATAACGAACCCCGAGCCTACTTGAATTGTTAACTGGGCTAGACACGAATAATTAAGACTGTTAGTGGACTAGGCTTTAAGTTGAAGATTGGGCCAAAAGCCCAATGGATTTGAGATTGGGTTTAATCCTAATCTAATAATATATAAACAAATCATTGTTTATTATTAACCTAATCCATCATTAACAAAACCCTAGACACACTTACCTGCTGAGGCCGCCGGCCGTAATTCCGGTCACCGAAAAACCACCGCCACCTCCGCCAGCCTACATATCTCGCCGGAACACCACCATTAGTCCTTGTTGTTGTTACCCGCCGCTGATATAGCTCTTTTATGCCACTGTAGCTACTGTGGACTACCGCATATTGCTGCCGTGACCCACCACCGACGCCGGAGCTGCTGCGCCGCCGCCTCTCGCCGCGCCACCGTACAAGCTACCTGATTATTCGTGACAACCTCTAGCAACGTTCGTTAGATCTCGGTGTCTCACCCGATTTCGATAACCGAGGTATAAATGTCTAAACTAGATCTATGGTTGTGTTTTAATTACATATCGTGCTCGTATATGTTGTAACCGGATCCGAGTTCGGGTTTCTGGCTCGTTTTAATCATTTATTTTCCGCTGCATTTTTGGTTCGTTTTATATATTAATATGATTAATATTTATTTAAACGGATCTAATACTTAAAACGGGTTAAAAAATTGTTTGACTGTTTGTTCCGAACCACCGTTGAAACCCAACAGTGGTATCAGAGCCGCGGTTACAACGTACGAGTCGATCCCGATTCGTTTAAACAGGATCTACATCTCAAACTTTAAATTGTTTAAAGTTTGTAGATCTAGATTAGTTTTTGGGTAATTTTAGATTTGGTCAAAATTTTTGTTTATTTTATTTGACCAAGTCAAAACAACCCGAAATTAATTTATTTTGAATATGTAAATCTGGCCCCGACCTATGTTTGTTTGGTTGTGTTTAGATCTTGAGTTTGTTTTTGGCCATATAGATGGTTCAAAATTGTAATCGGTTATTATTTTATTTTTCGGTTTTCTTTTGGCCATATTGGATGGTTCAAATTTGTATAGGCAATTATTGTTAGTTTATAAATTTGTAATAAAGAAGATGTGATGATAGCCAGGGACGAGCTCAAGGATTTCTTAGAGTTAGTGGGAGTTCGGACAAGATGACGGGATGCACCTTGAAGTCCATCCTTGTGGTTGTTTTGTGTTGTGAACTCCTTGACCCGATCGGTCTCCCTAATTGGCTCTAGCAAGACTGATCACCTTTTGGACATAAGGATTTACATATTATTATTTGCTATTTTGGTTGCTTGGTTTGTTTATAATATGATTATATTATCACCAACTTAATACCAAATAAAATTGGAAAATAAACATATTTTTAATTAACCATTTATGTTTTGCAAATTAAAAGCGTTTTGATTTCCAAAACTAATAACTTAATAGTTTTCTATTAACTTAAATTGGTTAGTCATATCGTGACAAACTTAGTTGTAATATATTATTTAAAACTAAGTGTCCTGAGAGATGAAAGGGTTCATCATTTTTGTCCCGATAATAAATACAGTAAAATTTGACCTTTTACTCTATTTGGTAATTATAAAATTATTCCCAATTTAAAACCAATAGTTTGTGTAAATCCTACTACAAGACACATTTGAGGCATACTGCAAAATTTCGAGCGTTTGGAGCTAAAGCACCGCACTTGTTTTCTAGACTATCCCATCAAGGTGAAAGCATTTCGTTGACACATCCGGCGCTTTCACACGTCACTGTACTTGGACAACTATTACTTTACTCTCCTGTTACGTGCTAAAGCTGTCTGGAGACTTAAAGTGGGCAAAGATGAGGCTAAACGTATCTATACAGACAATCATTGTCCCTATAGGCCTCATAACCGAGAGTTGTGCTCTATTCACAATTGACAATCATTGTCAGTCTGCCAAACCACTTATTAATGTTGTGTGCTACAGCTGCCTTTAATAACTGGAAGCCAAATTCTCATGCTCCTATTTCATTAATGTTATTGGGTCATTAATAATAGGAATACAACATCGAAAATACTAATTAAATTTACTTTTGCTTTATTAATCAGATGTCATCAAACGAAAATTCACCCTATGCCCTTAAGTCTGTCCTTGAGAAGGAGAAACTGAATGGTACCAACTTCATCGAATGGCACCGCAACTTAAGACTAGTTCTCACAATGGAAAAGCGCCTGTATGTTCTCAATGGACCTATTCCAAACGAGCCTGAAAACAACACAGCCGCTGCTCGAAAAGCTCTTGACAAGCATAGGGATGACTCGGATGAGGTCTCCTGTATTATGCTAGCCACCATGACTTCTGAGCTTGCAAAAGGCTTAGAAGACTTTGGTGCCTATGAGATGCTGGAACAACTCAAAGGCATGTTCCAGAAACAAGCCCGTCAGGAACGGTTCGAAACCATGAAACAACTCATAAGTTGCAAGATGGCAGAAGGGTCTCCCGTCAGTGCGCATGTTCTTAAGATGAAGGGGTACATCGATCAGCTCAAGAAACTTGATTATCCCATGCTTGATGAGATGGCATCGGATTTCATCCTCAACTGGTGATCCAATCTGCTGGTGTAAAGAAGCCTAAAACCAAGAATCAGGGTTATAAGGGAAAAGGCAAGAAGAAAGTTACTGTTGCTGCCAAATATGCCATCAACACTAACAAAGAAAGTTGCAAAGGCACCATCGCCGCCTCCTGAGGAGCGCCAGTGCTACAAGTGCAACAAGATGGGGCACTGGATGCGTAACTGCCCCAAGCATCTAGCTGAGCTAGCAAAGAGGAAGGCCAATGGTGAAGGCTCTTCTCGAGGTATTTCAATATACGTTATTGAACTTTTCACTGTCTCTAGAAACACATGGGTATTTGATACCGGATGTGGTTTCCACATTGTAAATGTCTTGCAGGAGCCTGAGAAGTGGAAGAAACTAAATAAAGGCAGCATAGAACTCATCGTTGGAGATGGGAAGAGAGTACCAGTTATGGCAACTGGAGTTTTTCATTTTACTTGTCCATCTGGCCTAGTTTTTCCTTTGAATAATTGTTTGTATGCTCCTGGTTTGACCAGAAACATCATTTCATTTTCATTGTTGCTTGAACAAGATTTTAAGTACGTTTTTAATGGCATGGCTATTTCTGCTTACTTAAATGATATCTTTTATTTTGAAGCTAAACCTCGAAATGGTATTTATGAGATTGATGTCCAACCTGATAATAACGTGTATCATCTTTCAAAACGTATCAAGACTAGCATCAATGATACTTTTCTATGGCATTGCCGACTTAGCCACATAAGCAAGGCAAGAGTTAAAAGACTCCAATTCGAAGGGATTATTGAATCCACCGGACTGGACTCGTTTGATGATTGCGAATCTTGCTTAGCTGAAAAACTCGCCAAAGACTCATTCACTCATAAAAGTGAATGAGCAAGTGATCTGTTAGAACTCATACATTCTGATGTATGTGGACCTTTCAGAACCATGACTAGAAAACATGAAAGATACTTCGTTTCCTTTATCGACGATTATAGTCGATACGCTTATGTGTATCTTATGAAACACAAATCACGAAACTTTTGAAAGGTTCAAAGAGTTTCAAAATGAAGTGGAAAAACAACATGGTAAAACCATTAAAATGCTTCGATCAGATCGAGGTGGAGAGTATCTCAGCTCAGAGTTCATCACTCATCTAAAAGAGCATGGAATTGTTTCACAGCTCACTCCACCTGGCACACCCCAACATAATGGCGTGAGCGAGAGGAGAAATCGAACTTTGCTAAACATGGTTCGATTAATGATGTGTAGAACTAACTTGCCTCACTCCTTTTGGGGTTATGCCCTTATGACCGCCGCCCGCATTGTCAATCTAGCTCTAACTAAGAAGATAGACAAAACCCCATATGAGATATGATATAAGGTAAAGAAGCCCAAATTGACTTTAGAGTATGGGGATGTGATGCTTACATCTCAAGTGAGTCTGATGACAAACTTGATCCCCGCGGCGTAAAAGTTGTTTTCGTCGGATACTATAACCAAAGCGGTTATTACTTCTTTCATCCTGATACAAATAAGATTTCCATCAAGAGGAAAGGCCACTTCCTTGAGAAGAAATTTCTCAATCGAGGAACTGAAGATAACATTGTCGATCTTGAATAAATTCAAGAACCACAAACAACCGCTGAGGAAGTTGGAGTGTCTGATCAACAAGTTGTTGTTTCCGATACATCATACGGGAACACAAGCGTTTGCAGAAGTAGTAGGACTCCTGTACCAAATTCTAGATACCTATGGCATTTAGATGGTCCCGAAGTCTTATTAGTTGCCGAGTCTGGCGACAAGACTACTAACTACAAATCTGCTATCTTGGATCCGAAATCCGAGAAATGGCAAGATGCCATGAACGCCAAGATGCAATCCATGCAGGATAACCAAGTTTGGAACTTGGTTGAGCTACCCCCCGATAGTCGGGCAGTAGGGAGCAAATGGATTTTCAAGAGAAAAACCGACATGCATGGAAATGGGCAAACCTATAAGGCACGGCTAGTCGCGAAAGGTTTTACTCAAACTCAAGGTGTTGACTATGATGAAACCTTCTCGCCCGTTGCTATGACTAAGTCAATAAGGATATTACTTGCCATAGCCGCGTACTATGACTACGAGATATGGAAAACGGATGTCAAAACCGCTTTTCTTAATGGACATCTTTGTGAAGATGTTTATATGGTTCAGCCTGAAGGTTTTTTTGATCCTAGATATCCTAATAGGGTTTGCAAATTAAATAAGTCCATTTATGGACTTAAGCAAGCATCTCGAAGCTGGAATCTTCACTTTGATGAGAAAATCAAAGAGTTTGGTTTTGTCAAAAATGAAGATGAGCCTTGTGTTTACAGAAACGTTAGTGGGAGCACTATATCATTCCTCATATTGTATGTGGATGATATACTGATCAATGGAAACAACATTCCTATGCTTAAAGAAGTTAAGCGCCGGTTGGAATCTTGTTTTGCAATGAAAGATCTTGTAGAAGCCGCTTATATTCTGAGAATAAAGATCTATAGAGATAGATCTAAGAGGATTCTAGGGCTAAATCAAAGTACTTACATAGACAAAGTAATGGCACGCTTCTCAATGGAAAACTCCAAAAAAGGAGCTGTTCCAATGACTAAAGGAACCGTGTTGAGCAAATCGCAATCTCCGGCAACGGACATTGAATCTAAGCGTATGCAAGCAATTCCATATGCTTCTGCGGTTGGCTCTATCATGTATGTTATGTTATGTACTAGACCTGACGTCTCGTATGCCCTGAGCATGACCAGTCGTTTTCAGTAGAGTCCTGGCATTGCCTATTGGACTGCTGTGAAGAACATTCTAAGGTACTTGAACAGGACCAAAGATATGTTCTTGGTGTTTGAGGGAGTGGAAGAGGAGCTCACTGTAAAGTGTTACACTGATGCTAGCTTCCAGACTGACCGAGATGATTCTCTCTCACAGTCGGGTTTCGTTTTCACTCTCAATGGAGGAGCTATTTATTGGAAGAGCTCCAAGCAGAGTGTAGTGGAGGATTCTACCACCGAATCCGAATATATAGTTGCATCAGATGCTTCTAAGGAGGCTGCTTGGATAAAGAAGTTCATCACCGATCTCGATGTGGTTCCGAGTATTCGCAAACCAATCGAGGTGTTCTGTGATAACACAGGTGCTATTGCTCAAGCCAAAGAGCCAAGGTCTCATCACAGAACCAAGCATATTCTGAGGAAGTTCCATCTTATTCGGGAAATATTGGAACGAGGTGACATCGTGATAAGCAAAGTTGACACAGATCAAAATCTAGCTGACCCGTTCACCAAGTCGATGACTCAGGACAAGCATGATCATCATAGAGATACTATCGGGCTTAGACTTGCTAGTGATTTATTTTGATTTAGTATTTGGATGTATGAACATTTAAACGGTTGTACTTTTCAGTTCACTTTTGATTTAATGGTTAAATGCAAACGTTGAATAATACAACTGTGTTCTTTTTAATACGTTTAATACGTGAATATTGTATTCTAAATTATCCGTAGTCGGTCAGACTCGTGGGAACGACTCTGAATTAAGACTATTCTGACTTTGGACTCAAGTGGTTGACTTCCAAACTCACAGACCTATTATGAATGACGTTGGATGTAACTCGCATCAAATCATCTTCATGGATCTTGATAATAATATGTTTTGATAATAGTATGCTCATTTAGTATCCTTAGACCTGAGATACATATTGGAACTTTCGTTTATCGAGGAATATTCTTTGATCATGTTAACCGCTATTGCGTAACTGCCAGCCATAAAGGCATTGATTAGGAATGTTCTAAAGTTCAGTGGGAGTTGTATGTAGTCAAGATGGGATTCTGTACTCTTACATAAAAATGTAACAGTTAGACATATTGGCGCCCTCGTTGATTCAAACTGGTAAAGTGTGAGGCCTCACCCAAACTTAATGTGTGATTGATTGGACCACTTTGACTCTATATCGAGAACTACAATAATTGAACACTATATGAGATTGATTTGATCCATGTCTCATTGTTCAATTGATGTCTTACACAGAAAGGATAGATGACAACGATTACTATAAGTTCATTATCTTGCAATAAGGTATTCCAAGATATTTTGGTTATGAATTTAAAATGTCATAATTTGTTGGGGACAACTATGTGTATCTAGAATACTTCTAGCTGTTAGCGTTGTGATACTTGATCCAAATCCGTCCAAGTGGGAGACTGCTGGAAAAATGGTCGGTTCGGGTCAAGTCAACGCGTACCGACCCAATGTTGACCGGTAAGAGTTACACCGAGAATAACGAACCCCGGGCCTACTTAAGTTGTTAATTGGGCTAGACACGAATAATTAAAACTGCTAGTGGACAAGGCTTTAAGTTGGTGATCGGACCAAAAGCCCAATGGATTTGAGATTGGGTTTAATCCTAATCTAATAATATATAAACAAATCATTGTTTATTATTAACCTAATCCATCATTAACAAAACCCTAGCCACACTCACCAGCTGCCGTCGCCGGCCGTAATTCCGGTCACCGGAAAACCGCCGCCACCTCTACCAGCCTACATATCTCGCCGGAACACCACCATTAGTCCTTGTTGTTGCTACCATCCGCCGATATAGCTCTTTTATGCCACTGTAGCTACTGTGGACTGCCGCCTATTGCTGCAGTGACCCACCACCAACGCCGGAGCTGCTGCGCCGCCGCCACTCGCCGCGCCGCCGTACAAGCTACCGGATTATTCGTGACAACCTCTAGCAACGTTCGTTAGATCTCGGTGTCTCACCCGGTTTCGATGACCGAGGTATAAATGTCTAAACTAGATCTATGGTTGTGTTTTAATTACATATTGTGCTCGTATATGTTGTAACCGGATCCGAGTTCGGGTTTCCGGTTCGTTTTAATCATTTATTTTCCTCTGCGTTTTTGGTTCGTTTTATATATTAATATGATTAATATTTATTTAAACGGATCTAATACTTAAAACGGGTTAAAAAATTGTTTGACCGTTTGTTCCGAACCACCGTTAAAACCCAACAAATTCTCAAACATACAATACTTGAAACATTTACACAGCATATGTATGAAGTTTGTGTCATGAGTTGCTTCTTGGGGAGTGTATATGATGAACACAACAGTTATGTACCCTTATTTAAATATACTTACAAATTCAAGAATTATGAAGGATGCCGATTGCATCAAAGAGAGAGCATAAATAATACACAATTCAATTATATATAATTAATTATCCGAGATATATTATAAATGCTCAAGTTATGAGAGAAAAGATGTATATACATTGTTAGAAAATAACATAAATAAAAGCTATGAAACCTGATTGGATAGATACAGAATTATCAAATATTAAATATAATTTACAAAAATGTTTCATTTAAATAAAAGAAAATATTTACCAATTTGCAAGCTAGGAGATAAAAGATTCATGGGAAGAAACAGCAAACATCAAAAATTAAGGATAAAGTACAAACTAAGTACTACTAGACTACTAGTCATGATATGATTTGTCCGAATCTTAAATACAACAATTAAGTATCCTATGTTTGCACTCGAATAGTATACGACCAACATTTTTAGATTTATATCATATTTTTATATATATGAAAGATCTATTGTACACGTTTTCTTCCATGAAGTTTAAATCATTTCTTAAATAGTTAACGGGATGATAAGGGTACTATTTGATCACATGCTTATGGATCTTCAAGGACATATGTACGAGGACATGAGACAAAAACATTGATGTTTCTTAAACAACAAAAATATCTAGCATGAAACTAAACAAATTAGTATGTGTATATGATTATTATATAGGCTTGCATATAGAGTTTGAATTAGTTTGGACTTATTAGTTTTAAACTAGTTTGATCACTCACATCCAAAGCCGACGGTTAACTATTCCGAACTAACCAAGCCATCTTTTCAATAATTGTATTAACCATATCGATATAACCAAAATCAAACAGTATTAAAATCTATAAACCGAAACATCTGTTATATGTTTGGCCTTAACCTATAGTTGAACTAAACATACTATATACTCACCCTTATAACCTACATGTCATAAAAAAATGCTAGTGAGGTATGAGCCCTTTTAGTCGAGGTCCAATGATATATACATGAACGAGTTGAGGTTATTTGTGTTAATAGGCTGTATTAAAAGAATATTGTTCTAAAACACTTGAATAACCAAACTAGAAAATTTAATAGATTTGAATTTAACTCCAACTCTACCGGAACTATAGTTTTGTATGGTGGAATGTTTTTCTTAATTCTTTTAAAATAGTATATAATAAAACCCTAAAAGAAGCCATTACTCAAGTATAAAATAATAAAATTACACAATTTCGTGATAGATTACTAGAGGGACTTGTTTAGTAATGATATATAATTGAAGGGTTTGTGGGAGTAATAATAGAAATAGGGGATGGCAAAGTAGGTATAGGGTTCCATTTTATGGTGAATAAGAGACAAAACAAAGAGACCCAATAGTCTTTGAAAGAGACAGAGAGCTGGTTCTCACACTTGCAGAGACCAGCGCGTGAGTGTTAACTCGCTAAACCATTGGCTACCATACTCATGATGTAACAGCTTCAATAAATGCATGAGATAGGTCACCGACTTGCTGGCAATTTTGTCTACTGATTGGATAGAAATATCTTAAATTCCGTTTTTACCCTTCTACTTCTTTTAAGTAACATTACCGAAAAGATACCTTTCTATAAGTTTAATTATTTAACGGCAATTTAGATCACTTATAAAAAGTTGGGATTTTACAAAAAGAAAAAAAAAGTTATGTTCTAAATGCTCATGGAATACGAGGAACTAAAACCATTGTGCACATGTTTATGTATAGAAAGTATAAGAGTGTGTGATTGTTTTTGAGGATAGTGGTTTAGACGAGTCTAATCAAGAAGGTAAGAAAAATCAAGGCATGTGTAAAAGCACAATAATGAGCTTGAGCTAAAGGATTGTGGGTGCAAAAGCATCCATGACATACAACACAAATCGAAGATCCGTGTCATCGATTAGACATATGGGTCAAGTTTTGTTGATCTACAAGACGACTTTAAGATTCCCTCGACATGCTAACTGACAACTTACAACATAAGATCCATGAGAGTCATGCTCATTGGATAGATCGCTAATTTACAAGGTGAAACATAAGAAGATATATTTGATGTTTGTAAAAAGTTGTACATAGTTGCAAGCTAGAAATAAGCATGTGTAAATAGACAATGACTAGCGAATGTGACATTTTTAGCATCGTTGCTAAAGGTGTTCATAAATTTTTTAAACCAGTAGAACTATCAAATTACACACTTATACATGTGTGACATCCCACATTAGTTGAGGAGGAGAATAAAACCTTCTTTATAAGGAGTTGTATAGCTTCCCCATCAAAACGTGTTTTGGGCGCTTAATGTTAGTGGATGAGAGGGAGAACGTCACGGCTAAGCATGTCAGATGAAAGTAGTATCAAGATGGGTGATCTCATAGGAAGTCTTCACCTTGGTAACGACAAGCAAATCCATGAGGCGATGGTGGTGTGTCCCGACCAAAGCGGACAATATTATAATACAGTCGTAGCTGGGCTGTTATAACTTTAGATCGGATTATTACAAATATGAATTCCATTAAGAAGTGTAGCCAATATGATGAGTTTAGGGACGTATAACTCTTACAACTTCTAAGTCATGCATTTTATCTAAATTTTGTACTTCGATGAACAAGTATTATTGTCACACCTTAAGAATTAAACTTCTTTTAGCTAAAATTCACACATAGAGAATTTGACGTATAACTGTTCTTCTCTTAAAAGGTCTAATATCAAACATAGGTGGTTAAGTGCACATATGATATTGAAAATCAAGTTTAAGGACTTGATAGAAGTACGGTAAATGAGCATGTATGAGGATTTGAAATGTTTGATGAATCTAAAATCCGAAGATGGTGATGGTCGGGTAGAATTGTGTATATTTTTGTATCATTTATATAGTTTTAACTAATTTTTAGTGTAAACAATTGTACTTCATACATGCTTATATGTTGCTGGTTGTTGAAAGTTAAAGATGCTAAACTGCGACTTGTATGAGCATGGGATGAAGTCCCAGGAATATCGAAGAGTAAATGAAAGCTAACCAAAGTGGAGAATTGAACCTAATCGAGTCATACAAGCATTGGATTGAAAACGAGATGAAAACATGGAATTCCATGTCCCGACACTTTATTTACATGTACTTGTTTAGGTATTTAAGACTCATAATTACTTTATTACTTATTATACCACATCATGTCACACCCCAACCTAAGACAGAAATTCTGGGGCGCGAACTAATTGTTCACAGCTCACAATGTACTATCATACAAATTAAATATGACAATATCTAATTTATATATTTAAATTCAACCAAGTATACATCGTCTCAACTTGTTACAAATAATCCAAAAACAAATAAATCAAACTAGTTGTCTTTGTATACATAACCTAAAACCAATTTATATGATCTTCAATCTTCACTTCAAATCAAAGAATAACCTGCAATATGCGTACAAAAAATATATTTTGTCAACAATATGTTGAATGAGAAAATCACCAGTTTTTGACACTAAATACAATATAAGATAAAAACTACAAACCAATATTGTAAGTATCAACAATTAAATGAAAGCAAATAATTGGTGTCAGTTGACCATGCCTCACGAACTTGCTATGGCTACTATGACGACTTGCTAGAATCAATACTTTCTATAATCAATGATGGACTTCTCCGAATTGCGAGAACTAAACAAATAATCAGTGATTGTGACGAAATTGGGACAATTAACCAAGAGATTTTGTTTGCACAACAAGAAATTGAATGTGAACATATTACAATATCATATGACATGACTTGGGGCTTAATTTTCGTGATTAGGGTCGGTTTAAGAAAGATTTGACATTAAACGAAAACAAAACGGTTTGCTGATCTGATGGTAAGGTTTACCCATTCGCGCTACGCGGCCGGGTAAGGGAAAATTCTGATTTTCAGTTGGTGTCAATTTTAACCCTGAACTTCTATTAATGTGTTTTTCGCCATTTTAAGTGATTTTAAGAGTTTTGATGACTATTTGGCATGATTGAAAGTTATAAAATCATAAACTAAGTTAAACACATTTTAATACTAATAAGCATAAGATTTTTACTAATACGAAAGATCCGAAAAATATTCCCAATTCGGGTAAACGAATACGAATTCAAATACGAAAAATCTGAGAAGTTACACGACATCTAGATCAAAATGGTGTCGTTGTCAGGGAGGTCGTGCACTTCGTGTTTTGTTGTCAGGGAGGTAGAAATTTTTGTTGTGACCATCACATTAGAGCCCATTTTTAAATTTTTAGACAATCACTTTTAACCTTGTCTGCCTAAAATGCTATTAAAATGCTTAAAAATTTTCTATTGCGCATTAGGTAGCTCAAAGGTGCTTAGAAACAAAAGTTGTTAACTACTAATAACTGTTATTAATGCCCAAGTCATCGGTCTTTGGTCATGGTAAGTTCTTGAACTTCTCTATAGTTTTTACATCAATTTTTTTTCAAAAGAAAATTTTTAATGGGGTCGTTTAAATAAGGATAACGAGTCAATGGGATGGGTATGGATCTTGCTGGGGACACCCCTCAACACGCGGCGTATAGCACGATACACATCGTATCAGAGGCTTTTAATTGTACCTGATACGCCACGTATGAGTCTGTACGGGCCATATAAGGTACCGACAACCTACGATAGTCTTGTCGGTTGTCACGCCGTACCCTATACGCCCCTTATAGCACTATACGGGGCGTAATGGGCGAATGTGAATTATTGAGCTCACCAACTCCCTCTCCCTTCTCTTTATTATATATTTAGATACACACACACACACATGCATTTCACACACATATGCGAAGTTAATGTTCACCACCCAATAAAAAATAGTTCCGCTATTACGTGCCACTTTTACCGTGGAACCCAAAAAATGTCATGGTTCAACCATTTATTTCCATAATCGAACGAGGAGGAGCCGGGATATGCGCATAACGATCAGCCTAGCACGCCGAGGTTACCATATTTGAACAAGGTTTCGTTGTAATTTGATACAAAGTCTTTAGTTACTTTTTAACTAAGATATGTTACCATTACGTTTTTCAGGAGTATTTTGGGTATGATATTCAGCATAAAAAGTCTTACGGTCAACCCTCGTACCAGTTACCAGTTGACCGGTCGTATTACAGAACTAAGTCTTCTTCTTCGTACCACTTACAAGTAGGAGATGCACCGTATTACGGAACCCTATCTTGGCCCAATATACCAATAGAAGTGCCATTGTATTACAGAACCCAGTTTACGTACCATGTACCAATATAAGTGCCACCGTATTACGATGGAAACGAACATGATGATGATAGTTATGATGTTGATTATGTACGTAAGCCGACGGTTTGGTATAACACAGATCTTGTATGCCACCATATGTTTTGCTTAAGTTACTATTATATTTGAACATGTTTTACAAATGAGCTTATAATTGTTTTAATTTTTTGAGTCCTGTAATGAGTTGAAGGATTGGGCTAAGATGAGAAGACGGGAACAAGGGTTTGTTATTGTGGTCCAACGGTCAGGGAAAAACGGTGTAGACCTTGCATGCAATCTTGGAGGGGAACTGAAACTGAAGGCCAAGCTAGGTCAGGCGTACCGGTAAGGGAGGCAAGCGGGAGCATGAGTTCGTTTATTATTTTGAATGAACTCCTATAAATCGAGTCGTTGTTAGTAACAACTATTTAAATATATTTATAATACATCAAAAAACAAACATCAATAAAAAAAATCTTGTGTTAAAAAAATAGTTATATAAAAAGAATAAAAAATGGAGAGGAAACAAAAAAACATAATAAGACTAAAATAGTGTGGGTTTTGATAAAAAAAAAGAAGAAGAAACCTATACGCAGTGTATAGCTTTATATGTCGTCGCGTATATGGGGTTTTGAAATGTTTCCATATTGTGAGATATTTCCCCTACTCATACACACATACTATATATAAACATGTAAGATCATTATTTAAGTGTAGCCATTATGTTTCACAAAACTAGAACTTGCTTATCATATTCAAGACAAAATCTTAATATCACCACCTGCATGGAGAACAAGGATTGTAGAAAACCCTCACATTTAAGTTTTACTGAATAAAATATCCTACCCATTATTATCACTTAGGGGCCTATGTTGAGCCATTTTCCTTACATGTGTTAACCATGATATTACAATCCATGTTAGCCTGAGCCATAACCCTGTGTGATAAAATTCCAATACGTTAGAATTGTAATTAGTCAGTTTGTAGAGAATATTGCACAACGTACATATGTCTCAGTTCGTCTTGTATTTATTATATATGGTTTGTCAAAAGAAATGAAAAATGAAAAATCAGAAAAAGTAAAAAAGAGTCGTCAGTTGATATTTCAGTAGTTGCAAATAGCACTCTTGTATTTGCTTGCTTTAAGTTGTTATTTTGTTTTGAATAAACTAGGTTCCATCCACCTTAGTCACTAAATATTCATATTCTTCACCCGAGCCTAAACCCCAGCAAAATCCGTTAGTCCTACTCTTTATGAAATCAGTGGTTAATGGATAGAGATATGTTCGGCACACAAGCGCATTACCTTGTGTCTCATAATTGGTCTTGAGGTCGAAATAAACTAGCACGCTTTTTGCTAGACCAGATGTTTAATCGAGTGGGGTGATATATATGTGAAGGGTATGGACATGTATGCTCAATCTGGAAACAATGCACTAGTTTAGGCAACCTTAATGTTTTAAATCATCACATAATGTATTTGTTGAGTTGTCAATCTAGAAAGTGCCAGTCTAGAGAATCGGGTATTACCTTAGACCTTACTAACATTAATGATGGTAATTAATATAACTATGATGGCATTTGATGTGTGCATTAGAGTTTGCTTGAGGACAAGTAAATGTTAAGTGTGGGGATGTGATAGTCAGATAGAAATTGTGTATATTATTATATCATTTACATAGTTTCAACTAATTTTTAGTGTGAACAATGGTACTTCATGTGTGTTTATATTTTGCAGGTTTTTGAATGTTAAAGATGCTAAATTGGGACATGTATGTGCATGGAATGAAGTCTCGGGAATATCAAAGAGTAAACGGAAGCTAACCATAGTGGAGAATTGAACCTAAGAGAGTTATACAAGCATTGGACTAGAAACGAGAAGAAAACATGGAAGTTTAGGTTCCGGCTTAGCTTACTCGGCGCCCTGCGTAGCTTGCGCCAGGACAAGACATAAAGGGCGTAGGCAATTTTTAAACAGTTTTTTTCGGCGTTGGAAAACATGGCTCGGTGTAGTATAAACCGGTTAGGGAGTATCTTACACCGGGTGTCAAATATTGACGCGAACAAACAAGTTTTTTAGTGTATAAAAGGTTATTATAGACCCTAACTCATTTTAACTTTTATATGCCATTTTGGGATGATTTTTGGTGCTAGTAAACACCATTAATCATCATTTGATCGATGTCTAACGAGTTCCAATAATCGATTGAAGATCTAGTGGCTACCATGAGAGTCTAATTCTCTTTGAGTCATACCCAAGTGTAAGATTATGTAACATAGGGTTTATTGTTCTACACTTTTGGTTTGATTTAAACTATTCTAATTGACTAAATAGTTTGGATTAAATTGTTAGTATTGTCTTGGATTTGTATTTTTTAAGTTTTCCTTGCATCAGTAACATTGTGAAATGAGGATTGCTATAAAGACTTATTCTGACTAGGTTTGTTAATTTTTGCTAGTTTATGAAGTGTACAATTGTTTGTGATTCACAGAATGAAGGCTTTCTTGCACAATTACATATGATAGATGATTGTTGACACCTATGATTAGGATTGTATGTTGATAAACCTGAATTGTCAAGTGTGTTTAACTAAAATCAAGTAAATGTGTAGGCTACTATAGTGTTGCATATTTCTTAACATGGGTGTGATTTGTCTTCCATTAATTGTTTACAACTTGTTAAGTGATCGTATTATTTAAATCTCAAATTATTGTTAGTATGATCAGAAATAGAATAAATCTTCTTAATATAATAATCTTCAAATGTTAAATATTTAATTACACTACACACTGACCACTTACTCATCTTTGTTCGGCACCTTGCTTACCCTAACTTGTATAGATATTTAAGACTCGTAATTACTTTATTTTTTATTGGACCGTGACATCTAGATAACAAGTTCCAATAATCAATTGAAGATCTAATGGCTACCATGAGAGACTAATTCTCTTCAAGTCAAACTCGGGTATAATATTATGTAACCTAGGGTTTATTGTTCTATACTTTGGATTTTATTTGAACCTTTGTATCTGACTAAATAATTTGAATTAATTTGATTGTATTATCTTGGAAGGTTAAGATTTCCTAACATCAGCAACATTATGAAACGAGGATTGCTTTAATGGTTGATTCAGACTAGGTATGTTAAATGTTATTAGTTTATGAAATACACAATTATTTGTGATTCATAGAGTAAAGGTTTTTTGCACCAGTTACATATGATAGACGATTGTTGACACCTATAATTATGAATTTACGTTTACGCCAAGTTACATATGATAGACAATTGTTTTGTCATTTGAATCTCGTGCACGACAAGTGTTTGTTGAAATAACTTTCATATTTGTGTCATTCGAGGTTCACTGTGACTGTAACATCCTATTTTTTATAATAATAAATAAAAAATTTCGTTTATTTAATAGTGTGATATTATTTAGTTAAGTTATATAAAAATAATAGAGTATGAACTTGGACAATTAAAGATGGAATAAGGGGTGGTGATGTGCCTTAGGTCCATGGGTTTAAAGGTATATAAACCCCCTAAAAACCCTAAAACTCTCATTTCCTTCAACCTTGCCCCCGTAACATACTCAAAAACACACACAAACACTCCTCTTCCTTACGGATGAGATTTGAATCCGAACCAAGAAGGGTTTGTGCTAGATCTTCATCATACAAACAAGAAAAATGTCCAGATTCACGTATTGAATCCAAGCCGAAGAAAAACCAAACCAAAAGGTATGTTTTTAGAATAAAGGTTGAGTTGTTGAGGTCGGTTTTCCCTAAGATTTGATATGAAGGCAAATCAGGCATTTTTATGCAAGAAAAATATAAACTTGAACGTAAACGAGATGTTTGGAATGAAACGGGACAAACGGGTAACGTTTGAATCAAGTTAGGACAAAGAAACAATATGGTTAAAGTCCTAGGCTCATTTATTATGTAAGACAGGCAAAACGAGTCAAAAAGAAAGGCTGGAAAGTGAAGATAATAAAATCATATTCGTACAAAAAGTAATCGAATCGAATGGGACAAATAGTAATCAAATCTCATGAGAAAAGTAATTGAATCGAATGGACCAAAAAGTAATCGAATCACATGGGAAAAGTAATCGGATCGAATGGGCAAGTAATAAAACAAATGGGAAAAGTAATCGAATCGAATGGGTAATTCGATTAGAATTTCCATTCGTTTATATTGGTTCAAACTTAAGTTTTTCTGATGAATTTTAGTAAAGAACTGTTACTGAAAATAATTTTTTCCAAGCTGACCTGACAGCTCGACCCCAGCCAGGGCATCTGCCCCTTGGAACCTTCTAGGGGCTGATGCTCCTAGACACCCGTTAGCTATGGTTTCACTAACATAGAAGTATGATAAAGTTAGATTTAAATAATTAACACTTATAATTATTACACAGTTAGTCATGCACGGCTAAGGAAGGGTGTTACCATTAACTCAGAGAAGAACATGACACAGGTGAGTTTCTAGCTCCATTTCCTTGTTATGTTTTCGGGTCTGTGTGCATACTATATGTGATAGTTAATAAACTTACCTTAAGTGGTAAGTGTATGCCTTATGAATGTTATATGTATGTGTAAGGACAGGTGTAAGGATGAATTTATATAATTGTAGTATGGTTGGACAAGTGAGAAGGGAACAGACCCTAATAATATCTGCGAATGTATGGAACATAATAATATTTGCGAATGTAGGGAACAGACCCTGATAATATCTGCGAATGTAGAGAACATACCCTAATAATATATGTCAACGTAGGGAACAGGCCCTAATAATATCTGCAAAGGTTATAGAGCGAAATATTTTCTAAAACGTATAGATAATTATGTAAGAAAGAAAGTATGAAAGAAGGAATGAAAATATGTATGTATGTATGCATGCATGCATGCATGCATGCATGTATGTATGTATGTATGTATGAAAGAAAGGTAACATGCTAAGTATGTAATATGTATCTTCGGATATGTATATATGTAAGTATGTGAACGTATTGCATTTTTCCTCATTAACTAAAACTCACTCAACGTAGCTAAATTTTAGTATTCACGCAGGTGAATAGGCTAAGGCAGCTCGCTTGAACGAAGACGTATGGCATTGGAATGAAGATACTGTCATCTTGAGAAGAATGTTATGATGTTCTAGTTGACTATGTTTTTATTTTTAAAAGACAAATCTGAATGATGTTAAGACAAAATTAGAACGATATGTTATATATGATTGATTTATTAAGTTCCGCGAAAAGTTTTAATTAACTTTGATATTAAAGAACTTTGTTTATGAGTAAATCCAACGCCAAAGTAGGGCACCGGAACCGGGGCCTTATAGTGACGGTCGCTTGGTTGGACGTTTATAGTTGCATAGCCGTGGTTGTCATTGGTCATCAGGTATTTCTTTTACTCTGATTGTTTTGTCATTTAAATATCATGCACGCCAAGAGTTTGTTGAAATGCATTTGATTGTGGCTCATGCGTTAATAATTTTGGCAGCCCAATATCAACTTATACATATCCAAGCCCAAACCGCATGCCAATAACTGATTAGCGATTAAACCAGCCCTTAGTATGGCTGGTTATATTCCGTTTCCAGAACGCGACACCTAATAATCCAACCTATCTTTGAAACATTTGGTTGGATCATTCATATATTTTTAAAGTTTGAATTTTAATAAGACATTATAATGATCCTTATTGTATTGACGTTGTGATATTAGGTATCGTTGCTAATGAAACATATGGGAACAACTAATGTAGTATAACTAAGATTCCTAAGGACGGTTGCCAACAAGCCATATCTACCTTCTTACAATCAGGTATATGTTGAATTTCTTGATAATAGCCCTTCCTACACATATACGAGGTCTGTAGAAATTGGTAATACTTAATATGAAATTGGTTTGATGCTGAACAAAGAGATGGCGTCTTACGGACATAACAGACAAAAGGATTGTCAACTAGTTAGTGTCGCCGCAATGCCCGGATGGCTCACTAACTAGTTTAAAATATACACAATATAATTTTTTTAAATTTTGATAAATATCTTGGCAAAAAAAAATACTCCAAGTTGTCTCGTGTTGTTTTTTCCCCCATTTATAAGTACTCTTCGGCCGTGGTTCTATATACGAGCACGTGTAACGCTAACGTACACTTCTGGATACTGGTGAATCCTAACAACGCTTGTGCGTCTTGCTTTTGCTTAAAGTAATCATACTCGCGCTCCATATTGGACAATGCGTAAAAATAAACGTTTAGACATCCAAAAGCGACGTCTAAAAGTCTTTGGGTTCTTGTATCTCGGCAAGTCATTGAAGTATTCTTTCATCAAACGATCATTCACGGCTTCACGTCTCGTTCAATATATTCTCTTCTCAAAATCGGGCGAGGAGGAGAATTAATAGATCGCATATACTTTGCTACGAGCGTAACTGTACACGTAACCTCCTCCTCCTATGCCTCTTCATAGGTTGTATACTCATTATTTTGCAAAGATCGATTGATTATGTCGGGCGAAGAGAGAGAATCCATTTTATTGCTATATTGAACAGAAAGTTTATAAAAAAATTGTGAGGATTGGTGTAAGGATTGTAGAGAGTGTTTTATAAAGTGTGAGAAATTTGTAGAGATTGTTTAGAAAGTTTAGATGTTTGGTAATTGTATAGGGAAATAGTTGTGCTTTTATAAGTAGTCATTGA
Source organism: Bidens hawaiensis (assembly GCF_021521415.1). Lineage (NCBI taxonomy): Eukaryota > Viridiplantae > Streptophyta > Magnoliopsida > Asterales > Asteraceae > Bidens > Bidens hawaiensis. The sequence goes on along the minus strand of NW_027495308.1, from coordinate 210,162 downwards.
ACAGCTATGTTGACCAAACAAAGACACAAGCTAGAACTATGTGAGAAGCACCCCCCCCCCCCTTTCCATAGGCCCCATGCGTCCCTGAAAGTCCTATGACGTGTACGAATCGAAACACCGAGTAACCAATCTACTATATAACACAATGTGCGAAAAACACTGTGAGATAAAGAACACAATAAGATTTCACGTTCTAATATACTTTATATTTCACTTTAAGCTTCAATAGTAAAATGATATGACATATCAAATCAGTACAAGAATGAACGACTTCTTAGAATGAATGTATATGTCTCATATTTATAGACATACAAATCCAGCGGATAAGACTTATCCGACGGATATGACACGCCGTATATGTACTTATAGGTTGGATATCAATATATATATGTTCATTCTACATTTAAGCCTAATATAAAATACAAAATCCTAGCATTAGGCATTATGCATTAACAAACTCCCCCTTGGATGATGCTAGATCTTGATTTACTTCAGTCTTTCATCCCAAAAACTTTTTGCAACATTTATATAACTTGTTGATATACTAGACCTTGGTCATATAAACTTCAAAATTTGCATCTATCAAAATTACCCATGGCTGCTTAAAAGCACCCCAGCCACCCGAAGGTTCATTCTGTTGACCTTGGTCGAATCTATTATATTGATGGTGAACAAAGTTTTGAAAGAACATCATCATAGATTCCGACTATATACCATATACTTGAACATATGATATTATGAGAACAGTTCCACCATCATTCGGATAATAGATATGAAATAGAATCTTGTGACACTCTTTTTCTTCCTTTGCTTGTAAATCCTTGAAACCTCTTCATCATCTTCATCATCAGCCAAAACATCTTCGTCCTTAGAATCAAAACTCATCATCTGGAATTGCATTATAATCGATTCTAAACTGATTGATTGTATCAGATTGTATCATTAATTCCGATGAATATTTGTATTTGTGTAAGAGTTTAACTCAATATGCAGAGTATGCAATAATAACTGAATAGTATACTTTCGCAGACCTTTAATGCAACAACTACTCACCTGTCGGCAACCCTCGATACTTGTGTGTACAGTCACTCCACTAGGCAATATAATATATTCAGAATATACCGATATATTATACCAGTATCTTCCTGGATAACTGTATAAGTCCGTATAGGTAGATGGTACTTATCCGTCGTATATGTCTTAATAAATCATATGTGTCGTATATGTATTACACATATACGTCCTATAGGTAACAAATCACATATACGCCATATATGTTTAATAAATATACGCCGGATATGTAGTATTAAACATATCAAACATAAAATTCACACTTTTGAGTTCGATCAAGTCCAAATTAATGACCTTGATTAAACTATTATGACAAAAACTCTCTTCTTTAAATATTTTTGAAAAAAAAAAATCAAGTCCAACTTAATTACCTTGATTTTCATGACAGCCCTTTGTAAATGATTTTCGAAATAACAGCTCAGTTTGAAATTCTCAACATTTCATCTCAAATATAGCAAACCATACATCTAGAGTCGAAAATAACACATAAATGTAAAATTGTTTTGGGTTTTAATGACAATGTTTTAAGTAAAACAAAACTTTTAACAAACATATTTTTGTGAGTTTGAGCAGGGAATCATATTAACCAAATAGTCTTTCAATCACAGTTTTATATTTCAGCATTATTATTACTGGTGTTAAGTCAGTCATTGGTATTGTTGTTCACTTAAACTTTAACAATAAAATTTTCTGAAATTTCAGTGATATGATTAAGGTTCAGTTAAACACACAATATTAGGAAATGATCAGTCTCTTATCTTGATTCAGGCTTATGTTGATTTTTACCATGTTACCCCAACTTGATTAAACCTTAGAACCAACAGATCAAAACATTTAAAATTTTAACAACCTTCACAACAAGATATACCCCCGTTATCAAGCAATACTCCAACTTTCCTTAACCATGAATGAGTATGCACGATTTCATCTGTATGGCTTGTAGATGTTGTATCCCCCAGGGTCCGTTTCTTAATGATATTAAGACGCGCGCAAGGGAAGAAAAATGTATGTCTAACAAAGTGGTTGATCAAGTCAGTAAATTAATTTGTACAAAGTACAATAGTGATCAAGTTTAATGACTTTGGGTTCGCTTAGAAAGCTATTTAATATTCACACTTTGTGAATACCCAGATGACAAACCACATAAAAACTCCATGGTATCCGAAACTTTGAAGCATCCCATCAATACAGGATTTAAGGCCATAAAACGATATACCATTTATGATCCAATCATTCTTTTAAACATTTCAAAGATTTTATTTTGGTGATCATGCTAAAACATAAGGCTTGAATATGACAGGCTATTACATTTATGCCTTCATTACCAAGATTTTTGTTAGAGAGCTAACCCCCCCCCCCCCCCTTTCAACTTGGCTAGTTAAGTTTATATCACTTAGTCTTCCTTACTTGTTTGTTTTAAATCCTACCAATGCACTAATACATTTAAGCACACAGCCTTTTAAGCCTATTTCTTACTGGATTTGAGACTATATGATCAATGTACTATCATCTTCTCTTTTTTCTTCAAAAATTCTTTTCGAGGAGCAATTTTTTACATGTTTTTTTGGGCTTTTTCAAATATATTTGAATGTTTTTGAAATATATCCCCCCTAAAATCAAAAACCAATTCTAAAAACATATTTACAAAAATATAAGTTGACTCAGATGAATGTTTACTCAAAACCCAATTCTAAAAACATTCTTTCGTTTCTTTAATATTGAACAAACCGTTCAATTTCTCCGAGCTTATCTTCTACCATTTGAAGGAGAACTGTTTGGTTAAGAATCGTTTGAACAAGTTTCTCATGTATCCACGATTCGTGCAGCTATTTATTCATAACTTGATTCCTGATCTGGTGATTGATTAGCCTCTACAAGATGATGTGTTGTGATTAGAACACGTGACGGTTGATACGATGAAGAGAATGAAGGCATATCATGGTCAAGCACCAGAAGATCGTCCGAGAACCAAACGTTTGATAGGTAACTTGGCTAATCCGGATTATGTATGTCCTTCTAATGATCGTTGGATCCATGATGATTTGGATTCTGAACGTGAAGAGGGACCAGGTGGGAACAATGGTGATGAGGGTGGTAATGATGATGATGGAGACGGTGGAAATGGAGGTGACGGGCTACACGTTGACGTTGAGGTAGTCAGCTCATATACTGCTCAATGTAAACGCAAGGGCAAAGAAAAGCTTCAAGACCAACCGCCCAAGCGTCATATTAGGCACGGTTCGGGAGTGGAGATAGGTCCATAGGTGCCTAGGTTGTCTGTGCAACAAAGGCCGGTGGTGTCGCTTACTGTTAGCACCCGGAACTTACTCTTACGACTTCAGTATCATCCGATCCAAGGTTTGGCTCAATTCCTCAATCAATATTATCTCCTATGCCAACACCATCAACGGTAATTTCTCCTACAGCTACTACAATGATGCCGAAACAACCTTCGGCTTTATCATTTATGAGAATAAGCCGTCCACAAGGTCTGGTGCAGCCTGTACCGGATTCATTTCATACTTTGCCACCTACACAGCAGATGGATATGCTCATTAGTTTGTATCATATATATGAGAATCAAATGGCGGCTGATCGTCAAATACAAGAACATATGATGACGAATCAACGTCGCCCGATAGGTTATGTCTCGTACTATCAGAAGGAGACAAAGGAGCTGCGTGAGATTGTTACATCTTAGGGGTGAAGATGAAAGAGCAAGAGGACCTTATTCTTCAACTGAACTGCACAGACGATGCTTTAACAAATTGAAGAGAGGTGATGAAGATAAGGATCTTGATGCTGCCGGTGCAAGTAGCAGTGAGCTGAAACAAGCTCACGGCTCATTAGCTGCAGGTACTAGAAATGGTGGTGATGACGAAAATGATCGACAGATAGTTGTTTATCAAGATACAACTAATGTCAAGCCTATTGAGTCGACCAAAGCCAATACCATTTTATTTATGGGTTATAAAGTTAGGGTAGTGATGAAACTGCCAACGTGGATGAGATTGAGGAGGGAGAATTCATTGATCATGCTCTGACTCGTGATCAATAATCATTATTATTGGGGTTGAACGATGAAGAGTTAGAGAATTGGAGGCTGAGGAAGATGTGGAGGTTGTGAGTGATGAAGAAGTCTTGCTTGACACGAAAATTCCACACGGGAATACGTCGTTTATTTATGAAGACGAGGAGATCGACATTTAAGATGTGACGACAGAGGGGTACCCTGATCTATATCATCGTTCAAATGTTGATCAGGGTGTTCCAACATTCACTGAAGAGTACGTAGCTGTCGAAGTTCATCTCGAGAAAACAGCCAAGAAGAAAAGTAAAGTATCAACAAAAGGATCAAGTTCATTGGATCCTGATGCTGAGGGTTGGTTCGGAAATTGCAACAAATCCCTGACTTCGAAGATTATTGAAGCGTATCGATATGTTGATCAAGAACACAAGCTAGATGTCAGTGCACGTTCCAAAGCAAATCAGAAGATAACATTCAAGGTCGTGCAAACCGTCAAAGGTGACATCGTTTTTCGTTTACACGATTCGGAGTTAAGGATTTGTATTATTAAGTGGGAGAACAACGTTCAAACCTTTCAATATATTATCGACGTTCTCTCACTGCCGAGGAGGGGTGTGCGAACGCTCGCCAATCGGCCGTTTATTAACCGTGGTGGAAATCAATTAGCAGGATGGTTTCATCAACATCTGCTCTTTTTTGAGGTCAAACACGGGTTCAAATTCTTTAAACCTCAGGTGCCAACCAGAAAATACATTAATGAGATTGATCCTCGTACTGGTTGGAGGAAGCTCGTCCTTAAGGTAAAACCGCCAAAGACTATGAAGCGAGTACCGGTGAAGACTTTTCCGCAAGATCTTCATCTGTCATTCAATCGGTGGTACTGCGACAATAAAACGGACAAGGCGGTCATCCTTTTGGGCGAAGGACTAAAGACTAATTTCATACAAGTCATAGACCCAATGTGGCTCGTTAATTTATCAGAGACCGACAACGATGTTTTGTTCAAGAACAAGATTTTGTTTGAAAGACGTGAAGACTATGATCAACCTATGCAATTCCAACATGTTGTTCGTGTTTGTCTCGCGTTCGGGGTTCATAGTTGTGCTGATTGGAAGTCTAAGCGATTCAAGTAATTTAAAGACAAAGAGCACGAGACGAGGGGGTATTTGTTAGTGCACGGTTTTGTTCGTCTCGAGTCTTTGTAATCGTTTGTAATTTATTATTATTTTAATGTAAGGGCATTTTAGTAATTTATAAGTGCCATTCGTTATTGTTATGGCTCATTCGTTAAGGATGTTTAACGAATGAGACCAGTCATATTTATCAATGTCTATTTTTTATGGATGTTTAGCGAATGAACCTTAATCGTTATTGATACGTTTCCATTCATCGTGGAATGTTGACGAATGGGGTATAGCGAATGAGTCATTCGCTAAACCATTTTGTTATTTATGTAAGGAAGACAAATGAAGGCCATTCGTTACAGAATGTGTAACGAATGGCATTCGTCTTCTAAATAGGCTGATAGCCTGCATATTAATTTAAGTGTATGTTATTTCTCTCCTTGACGTTACTCTGTCCAAGTAATTACTTCGTCTTCTAAATGGCATTCGTTAACCTAATTAAGCCATTATCCACATACATATGTGAATATTTCTAAATTAATATTCATCTTCTAAATGGCATTCGTTAACCTAATTAAGCCATTATCCACATACATATATCATATAACTAGATCCGGCCATCGATTGATATGAATTGTTCAATTGATTGAAGCTCAGAGGGGGATTCTCAAAATGGATAACACCAGGTCAACGGATATATGCTTATACGTACGTATAAGTCTTATACGCTATAACACCCGCTAAAGTTCCGTTCCAAAATTGTAAATTTCTAAACGTAGTAAAGCTAAAAAAAATAATAATAATAACCAACAAAAAGAAATGTGTAGCATACGTTATGACTATTTAAAAAAAATAATAAAAGTTCATACTCGAAATATTTTTGATCAAGCTTAATGATTATCTTAATTGTAAGTTATTTAAACAAATGTTAAAATTTAACAAATATCGTTCATGATTTAAGATAAATAACCTATTAACCTTAACTATTATATATATTATTAAGATACCCAATGATAACTATAAAGTTATAAATCATTTCAAATTCTAACCATGTGTGCGCCATCTTTTTGTCATTTGAAAGAAAGGATAAGTCACACTTATAAATAAGCATTATGTGTAAAATCTTATTGTTGAAGAAACAAGTTTGGAGTGAGCCACATTTCATTATTGAGTGATTCATCAAACAAATTATATATTATATATATGCTATAATTATGATAGAGTAACTATTACACTAAACCGACCCACCATAATTGATATATATACACATACAAGATCTCTAAATCTAATACAAATAGTGTGTTTTGTTATTGTGAGCCGCGAGAGTAAACTAAAAGAAAGATATTAGTGGTGACCAACCAAGCGTATGGTTAACAATCGAAATGGTGGTGTTTGGTCACGACAATTAATGATCCATTTTAGAAGAAACCGATGTCGATTTTTCAATGGTCCGCCATGTATGTCGAAGCTTATCTATAAATAGCAAGCTAGCCATGGTGGTCGGATTCGCCATCACAACTTCCCGCTTTGCTTTGGTTTGCATGCCCCCACGTCTGACAAGCCGTCGAGTCCTGAGCCTCGAAGTACGTGCCGACCCGAGACGACCCGGCGTTCCGTCTCGAAGTACGTGCCGACCCGAGACGACCCGATGTTTCATCTCGAAGTACGTGCCGACCCGAGACGACCCGCTCCGAAATGCGTGCCGACGAGATTTGAAGACCGGCGTGCCTCGATTTGCGTGCCAAGTAGGTGTTGATCAAGATTCTCGATATACGTGCAAGCGTCGAAGTGCTGCCCGCGAGTTTAGAAAATAATAAGCCGAACAAGGTATGCATAATGTCCGAATAAAATATTAATAAAATATTAAAGGCTTAATGTCCTAAGTCGAAATTATACTCGATGTCACAATAGTTAAAAAGAAATGAGAATAACAAAGAAAAAAAAAAGAAAGAAATATAAATATACTTATATATATGTGTATAAATATATATATATATATATATATATATGACTCTTTGTTATGAAATATATTATTTAAGTGCAATGATTTTACTTAAATAATAAATAAATAAATACGTTTCTTAAAGAAGAAGAAACGTCGGGTTTTATTAATAAACTAAAGGTTTTTAAATTACTATTAAAACTAAAGGTTTTAAAGTAAAAAAAGATTGTGAACTAAAGGTTCATCGAGATAAATAAGACTAAAGGTCTTAAGCCGGATCGTGTATCCAACTAATGAAAGTTATACTCGTACTATAGGAGCGAGATAGCGAGAAAGACTCAACGGACGGTGTTGGAAGCCGATCCCATTTGAAAGTTGAATACGCCCCACTTTTACAAACTTGTTTTCAAACAAACAAACGTATTATGTGTAAAACTTTACATGAGGCTACTTGTCTCTAAAAACATTATAAATAAGAGTATAAGCCAGCCCTCAGGCTATGGTATACATTTGTCTGGATCCTTACATATGTGGAACGCGGTGGGCACATCGCACCACGCTTGGTCACGACCTCCAGCCACGATGGGCCGAACCTTAGTTACGTCCAAGTGGGGAATGGCCATGTGTATATTTATGGTACCTAAGTTATGTCATAAACGCTGCGGTGTTTCGCTGAGGTGACCTGGTGCAGAGACTCGAGTTTATGATGATTGTTTTAACTTGATTATTCCTAAGCCAAGATGGGCCGAGACTTACGTGGTCTCGAGGGGTAATTAAGTAAAGAAAATATTTTTAGCGTCAGCGTATTCACCAGCATATCGCTGACGTATTTTCTAACATTTCAGGAAATTACAGTATCAAGAATTGGAGCCATTCATGAAGTGGATGTTCGCAAGGTAGAGATGGCTCATAGTTTCAAATGAATAAAATATTAAAAAGAATATTTAAACAAGTGTTATAAGTTCGAAACAAGATTTATAAATCAACCATTCGGATATTTATTATCCGAGAAGTTTTCTAATAAATCAAAATGTTTCATTAAGATATAAAAATAAACTAATGTTTCAAATTATATATATATTATATTTTATTATAAATAAAAGTTTATAAATAAACTAATATTTCAAAACATATTTTATAAGACTTCCGCTGAACTCTGATACATTTACAAAACCGGTACCAACTGTTGGTCACACGCCTAGACCGTAAGTCGGGGTGTGACATACTCTAAGAGTGACGTATCCGCTACAGTAACTGGTCATCATGTTTTTGCAATTTTGAAGATGCAAATGGTCTTGTTTGAGCTAAAATTTTGAAGGATTGATCACGAACAGTAGGTGTTCATGATATGTGATAATCAGAAGTTTTTGACGATGAGAACTTGCTGAATTGTAAATTCAAGTAGATATGAAGAACATTTTTGCATAAATATTCAATCTTGTGATCATTTAAGTAGAAAGGAGCCTAAGTTATGATACCACTTGAAAGTCCTATGACATGTACGGATCGAAACACCGAGTAACCAATCTACTATATAACACAATGTGCGGAAAACATTGTGAGATAAACACAATAAGATTTCACTTTCTAGTATACTTTATATTTCACTTTAAGCTTTAACAGTACAAAGGATATTATAGATCAAATCAGTACAAGAATGAACGACTCCTTAGAATGAACGGATATGTCTCATATTTATAGACATACCAATCTAGCGAATAAGACTTATCCGGCGGATATGACATACCCGCCGTATAAGTACTTATACATTGGATATCAACATATACGTTCATTTTACTTCTAAGCCTAATACAAGATACAAATTACAAGATCCTAGCATTAGGCATTATGTACAAACAGTCTCAGGGGCGGTGTTCCCGACGCTTTGAGAGATTTATGGGGTGAGGACGCGTCCCACTACGTATGGTCTTAAACTTCCGAATCGATGTGACTTTTTATTCCTATTATACACCATTGTTAGTTTCATTCGATTAGTGTAGTTCCGAATCGATGTGACTTTTTATTCCTATCATACACTATCGTTGTTTCATTCGATTAGTGTAGTTTGCCTATTAAACTATATAGGTTTTATAATTTTTTAATTAGTATTTCTTTAATCATATAAATAATTTAATTTATGGTTCTTAGTCCCCAAAATATGGTTCTTAATCATTCTCTAGGGTCAGCTACATCAGCACTGAAAGCATTCATTTTTCATCCTCAATATGACTAAGCTGAACCAACACCCGGCTTTCAACATTTTGCGGCACCTTGGTTAGTGACGGATTCAGGATTTTTTACTACTTTTAGATTTTTCAGTTTCATAGAGTCGGGTATAAAAAAATTCGGGTCGGTTCTATGGTTCGGGAAAACTTTATTACATAATAAAAATACGATAAAATAATAAAAGAGACACCGTCATTAGAAATTAAAAAACACATAATTCTATTAACTACGATTATAATTGGTTGCAAAACACATGTTATATATTTAGCCTGTATATTTATTAATCATGATCAGATATCCTTCTTTTCTTTCTTGTATTATATTAAATTTTTTGAGACAAAGTATCTTAGATATCCTTTTAGTTTTACACTTACCCCCATATTATTTATATATTTTTTTTGAAACGACGTATCGTCTCTTTAACAACCACCAGTTTTTATTTCAATAGATATATTTCCATTACAACAGTGATGACACCGTTTATATAATAAAAAAGAAAAAACAACGGTTTGATTACCCTAACTTGGATGGAGTGAGGCTGACCTGACTGTTCCTCGAGGCTGCCGGCGGTCAAGGGCTGGGGCAGAGAGGCGTTGTAATTGTGGACCGGTTATGTTTGTTAATTGTTATAAAACCCTAACTGATGTTAGGGTATGTTAGTAAAAAAAAGAGTTTCAAAAACCGGATTGGACCTTGCGACCTTCGGGTTACAAAACCAACATGTTTCCAGCTGGACAAGCGCTTCGAATGTTTATAGGTGGTTTATTTCTAATTTATAAGGTGGTTTCTTTATTATTTTCTATATATGATACACTATTATTTCAAAATGGAACCACCCGTTTTCACCGTAAATCCGCCCCTGACCTTGGGTAGGGCAGTGTTCCTGCGTGGTAAAGTACTTCCGCTTCACCGTCGCCTCAGAAATGCCACATTGTCGCCTCGACTCCGAATCCTCACACTGGTTTCTTATGCTTATCTCTATATGAATTAGTAAAGTTCACATTTATCTCTAATTTGTATTCATTTTTTATAACACGTCTCATTCCTTATACTTATCTTTTTTTAAAGGAAAATTGATTTTAAATAATTCCAATTATGTCTTATTGGCAAATAACAGTCTCATCTTAACACTTGGTGGTGACGGTCCCAACTAATGGTGTATTTGTTTCCAACGATCCGTGACTAACAGGTTGCTAACTCTGTTAGTCTTATGCTTATGTGGCACGCATAGATGTCAAAAATTGATTATATGGCTGCTTACGTGGCATGTGTATCATTTCAAATTATTTATAAATATATTATATAATATATTCAAAAATTATTTAATCACAACTTCATCTCCTCTACACCGTCTTCAACACACAACCACCACCATCTCCATCTTCAAGCCATCACCAACACAATCTCCATCTTCAACCCACCACCACCATTGCTTAATTTTCCGGCCACTGCAAACCCAATGGGAAACCTCAGGTGTGGTCACCTATCTGACTCCTCCGACCACCGCTGTCATCACCTGGAGCCACCAGACGTGGGGCGGAACCATAGCCTCTCTCTCTCTCTCTCTCTCTCTCTCTCTCTCTCTCTTAAGATCTTCAATCAATCACCGTATTTTCAAATTTGTGTCACCGGAAAATCGAGCTGCAGGTTTCCGTCATCGATCTGTTATCTAAATTAGGTTTTGTAAATCCTGAGAGCTTCGATTACTTGCAGTATTTACGTGAAATGCGAACGTATAGGCTTCAATTTTCTAAAATACTTCATCTTTTTTGATGAACCGGTAGCATACTTGTTTTAGGTTTAAGAAACTAAACCTGATGTGTAGTCCAATTTTGGGCTTAGTTAATGATTAAACTCTGTATAATTTTTATGTAGAAAATATGATTCATAGTAAAGGTGGTGATGGTGGCTAGCCGGAGATAAAGTTGTGGTGGCAGAAGGGGGTGATGGGAGGCTGGGTTGGGTTAAATAACTTTTTTTTTGTATTATATAATATTATATCTAATATAGAAAGACAAATGTCACGTATTCTACCACTAAGCAAATATTTGACAACTATGCGTGCCACATAAGCACAAGACCAACAGAGTTAACATTCCGTTAGTTACGGGCCGTTAGAAACAAATACATCGTTAGTTGGACCGTCACCAGTCAAGTGTTAAGTTGGGACTGTTATTTGCCAATAGGGCATAGTTGGGATAAAACCAATTTTCCTTATTTAAATAAATACTTTTTATTTATATTTTCTTATTTTATTTTTCCTTCCTTTCGAAACAACTTTCTTAAACCATCTAACAATACGTTAGAAACCAAATAACTTACTTTCCCGTTCTTTCAGTAACAAAATATTGGGTCTGGTCAGTAGAGAATGAGAAATGAGTCTCCAAATTTGATCTACTTTTTCCTCAAGTCATTGCAATGACGTTAGATGAAAACTTTAAAATATTCCAATAAAAACACTTTGGAAAACATGCATTTATATAAGTGTAGTGTATTCCTAGTCACAAGAGTCTATGGATGACAAGAAATATGATACTATTTTGCAACAATGAATAGTGTATTTATCGGTTAATGTTTCAGAAGTAATCAAAAAAAGGAAATCAAGATAGTCATTTGACGTATTAGCTTGTAATTTTGACCATGTTAGTTAATCGAAAGGAGGAGTGATTTAGCGATACCTTAATGACTTTCTTTAAAGGAGGTCATCGGCTCAAGTCTTATTCGTGACAAAATATTACGTAAGCAGAGATTTTACCTTGATGGGCCTTCGGGGAGGTGGATTTCTCCTAGAATTGGTATCGGGCCAGGTCACCAGCGTTGTCTACAATTACATGCGTAGATGACCTTTTGTCAAATGGCGCACTCGGGCCACCAGACTTTGTTGCTCGTCAAAAAAGGACAATGTATAGTTATAAATTATAACAATTTATTTATTAATAAAGAAATGTGAAATTATCGTTAGGGCCGACAAAAAAAGTCTTATCGTGTTAAACAGGTTATTGACAACGTGATTAACACAAGTATCAAACATAAGTATAACTCGTTTAACTAATGTATATCTCATGTCTATAATACACTTTTATGTTCATGTACCAAGAAAGAGAAATGAAGCATAGCCTACCAATTTTTAATTATTTAAAAAGATTGTAAATTACATTATGTGTTTTTTCCTTAAACAATTTTTGGAGCTTTTTGGTAGTCTCTTAATCTAATCTAATCTAACTATATTATTAAAAGAAAATATATTGTTTACATAGCATTCAATTAGGCTCTCCATATAGGATGCCAAGTGTACAAGTTTTCAACTTAACAAATTTCACTTCATTATCTATTTTTGTTTTAAAATTGTTCAATTTTTACAGTTTCGAACCAAAATGATAAAATGAACAAAATGTTGTTGGCTGGAATCGAGCTCATTACCTTGCTTTTAAAATGTCTGTGACTTACCGACTCAAACCAGGATGGAGTGATGCTAGCTTTCTCTTTTCCTTGATATGTATTGATTCTCAAACTTTCATTTTGATTTCTTTTTAAATACAAATACAAATTATTATTACTACTACTTTATGTATTTTAGAAAATATGCAATTACCTATTCTTTAACATTCATTATAAATACCTCATAATTTATAAAATTATAATGTTCATTATGTAATACATACATGTATATTTGATGTTTTCTCTATATTTTTTTCCGTGTATTACACGAGATACTAACTAATGATTCCATTAAAAGGTTACCACTAAACCAGTCAGAGGTAGAGTGTGTTTACCTCTTAATAGCTCATGTAACCTTTTAATGATTAAGTTTTAGAGACATGTTGAATGATTCAGATTATGTGTCTTAATCAGTGAACCACTTAATGATTCGTGGTGGGGTTTTCTAAATAGTTTCCAATTTAGAAAACGCATTTCAATTATGATTTTCTTATAAGAGTGATAGGTATGGAAACGAGGTGCGTGCCACTTTAGCCGGCATAGCTGAGGAGTGCCACTCACATTGTGTGATTTCAGTAGGGTTTAACAATGAGGTGCTGCGAATACTGCCATTTTGCAACGGTTATTTATTTGTTTAAAAAAAATAAGTCTATAAATTTAGAAAGCTATAAACGCCCTTTAGCCGATACATTTTTTCACATTAAATATTCATCATTAAACCTCAGTTTTTTTACATGTAACATGTCTATTCTATTCTATTTAATTTATTTGTTTATTTAGGTACAAGATGGTTCCAAACAATTGCAACTGGATCCGTTTAGCATAGACTACATTTGAGGGGTGACCTTAGTGCATGCATGGATCGTTTAATTGCTAGAAGTAAATTAAAACATATAAAAGGAATTTGTCCCGACAACATGTCACCCGGGGGGGGGGGGGGGGGGGCTAAAACATTGTCATTTATTTTAATTTATATAAAGGAAACCAAAATAATAATAAAAAAAACCTTTTCCTGGTGACATGTCATCGGGATAGAAGTTATCAAACGACCTTGTTTCTTTCTTTCAATGGTTCAGGATACAATAAAATCAAAATTAAAATAAAACAACCTATTCCGACCACATGTGGTCGGGGAAAAGGTTTGACGATAGCGCCAAAAATTAAATTAAAAAATCTATCCCGACCACATGTGGTCGGGAAAAAGGTTTACTTGATGGCGCCAACAAATATAGTGTTCTCGCTAACTTAAATTAAAAAATAATTGAAATTAAGCCAACCTATACCGACCACATGTAGTCAGTACTCTGTTTCGTAGCTAATAAAGTTAAAAGAAAGAAAACTTATCAACCCTATCAAGACCACATGTGGTCAGTATAGGTGTTGTGATAACATTTTCACCCAGCTAAAGATTAAACAAAAATCAAAAATACAAGAGTTTTACTTTTTCCCGACCACATGTGGTGGGGATAAATTTTCACGAGGCGCCAAAATTCCCGCTAAATCTATACCGAGCACATGTGGTCGGTAAAAGGTTGGTCAGAAGTGAAATCTGGTCAAACCTTATCCTGACCACATGTGGTCGCTACAGGTGTTCTATAGCGACCACAATTGTGGTCGGTATAGGGGTGGTCGTGTCAGAACAGTTTTCTTGTAATGATTTCGGAGGATCTCAACACAAGTAATGTTGATTATATAATGTTTTATCATGTTCTTTGTGTATTATATAGTTATGTTTTGGTTATTATTAGTTAACCTCATAACGTGCTGATGGTTTTTGGGTGTGCGTTTCGCATCATTTTCACACCAAAATGTAACAACCTCAATATCGATCACACCATCTGAAGAAACACTAATCGACCCCGGGCAGATTACGGATAATCTGGGGGTTAAGTAATGTTTCCCACAAGGATGAGGTCCAGCAAAGAAAGTTGTTCTTCAGGTGACCTGCAAAACAGACACCGTAAGCTCGTCACTGAGAATGGGGGGGGGGTTCCTCCTTGTGACCACCCTCCGGCGTGAGAATCAGATTAGATTGCTCTGAATATAAGTGTATATTAAGAGATTGCTAGAGGAGATAAGATAATGATATATCAGGTGATGTCCTTACCATTCCAAGGTGTTGGAGTATTTATAGCCGATGGTAGGTTTCCAAGAAGGTACAGCCGGCTGAATAGTATTCCTGTTCTACCAACAGTGGGCTACGCACAAGCCATGCTGGTTGGTGGATAGGCTGCGGCCGATAGTGACAAGGTCGGCTGTATACTGTTCTTTTACTGCCCGCTATGCACTGTTCCACCAACTGTAGGCTACGCACGTCCCATAGTAAGGGTTGGTGAGTAGGCAGCGGCTAATAGTGACAAACAGTACTAGAGGGTGCTCCTCCTCGTACTGTTGTCGGTGAGCTGTCACCCTGTGATTGGTTCATGGGCTGTTTTGGTCAGATCGTCTGTTTTGCCCATACCTTGGCAGGTATAGTACAAAAGATCTTCCAAAATCATACGGACTGGCTCATTTGGGCGGGAGTATTCCCGCCTTGCTCATTCCTTCAAGTGACATTACTGAAGTAGCAAGAGTTAGTGCCTTGTGCGTGTAGCCTTGCTATCAGTGCGGGTAGCCTTCCCTGATGGCTTGTATCCGCAACTGCGGGAACAAGCGGGGTACTTCGCCATTGGGAGGCTTTCCCTGCGGGTACAGCTGGCGTACTACGCGTAAGGTCTTCTCTGAGCATGGTGGGTCCTGCGGAAGCAGTTGGTCCTTGCGCAGACGTCCCTCTTCAAGGTGAGTCTTGCGGGTCCCACTGGGCTCTGCTGGGACCTACCTCTTCAAGTCCCCCCAGTCCAATGTTCTTCTCATGAATTATTAATAAGTGATGTGAACTTTTGGACTTTAGCAAAGGGTTTTGAAAAGGGTTTTTAGTTTTAAGGTTTTCCGTGGGGATTCTTCCCGCGGTTTTCCTAATGTCACGCAGAAATTCCCGACTTTTCTGCTTGATCTTTGGGTATGAAGCGGGTAGGTGTGTAACCTCCTCGCAAGTCAGGAGCGTTGAGTCCCACTTGTGTGGATTCTCCATGGGGTTTTGGTAGTTTTGAACACAGTGATCAATTATGTTAAAACCACCAATTCCATCCTGGAGTTTCAAACAATATAGTTCTCGATGTTCCCGCTATGCGGGGATGTTATTCCCGTTTCCGCAAGCATGGCCCAGAAGATCCTTCTTGGTTTGAATTCCCCGCGGAGCGCTAAGTATGTGAAGGGTTTTGCCTTGACACTGTACCCGCACTCGTCTTACGGTTACTTTATTTCCAAGGTATTCCTGGCGTCAATTCCCTGCGGGTGCTAAGTATGTGAAGGGTTTTGCCTTAACACTGTACCCGCACTCGTCTTACGGTTACTTTACTTCCAAGGTAAGGGGTATTTTCCCGCTTTTGAATCTTTTTGAAATTTTGAAATTCGAAGAGTTGGTGAAAGGATAAGAACAGTCCAAACTATTGAAACGTCGTCCGACGGTTTCTTCTAACAGTGTCAGGACGTGCAGGAAGTTATGGCGACGTGACAGTATATGGCCATTCCAGGCGCTTTTTCAGGCGCGTGGCCGCGAAATTAATGGCACGCGTCCTTTCAACAGCTGTTGCCAGCTTGCTCTTTGCCACGTGTCATAGTTTCATTGCACCTGCGATTTCTCTCTCTTCCGCATTAAATTCATTGCATTGATTGCGATTAGTATATAAAGGGGGAGAGGGTCCTTTGTAATCCACACTTTCACTTTTCTCTTCATCTTCAAAACGATTTCCGGCGAATACTCACCTTTTCAGTCGAGCATTCTCTTGAAATCGTTCTCTTCTTTCATACCTGCAAGATGTCTTCTGCTCACGATCTTGAGGCTACAGCCCAGGAGGCTGGGGTGTACGCCGAGAACCCGTCATCCACGTCCGACAAGGATGACAAGAGTACTACTGGCGAGTGCCAGTGTGCTCTGCATGTCGATCTATATCAGTACATCGTCAGGAAGTTCATGCTCGAGTCTCTCGAGCCTGAGTTTCCTGAACCTCACCAGACGGTGTATGATGCCCCCAGAGGCAAGATCGGGGTATATGCCGCATTCTTTGTCTATGGGAATCTTAGGTTCCCCTTGACGAAGTTTGTGTACCGTGTTCTGGAGAGGCACGGTGTACACCTGACCGAGGTGCACCCGATGGCGATCGCGAAGATTCGCCACTTCGAGTGGGTGTGCCGGATTCTGGGCGTTGAGCCCTTCGTCAACCGCCTGATGACCTTCTACTCTTGGAGGTGCATCCAGGGGTGGTATACTCTGATAACCCGGATCAAGGGTTTGAAGATTTGCGCAACCGAGCGCAGTCTTCGTTCATGGAAGCGGGAGTTTTTTTATATCTCCGCTCGCGCCATCCCCCTTGCCATGAAGTTCAAGAATGGGCAAGCACTCCTCAGCCTTCACGCCTCCAACTACCAGGAGACGGAATGGTTCTCAAAGATTTCCCGAGTCCAATCTCCGGTTTACCGCTTTGCGGAGTCCGGGATGGTGATGCTCGGGATGAGCCGGGTGTGGAAGGATGCGGAGGCGCAAAAGATCCCAATCGTCCTTGAATACGGTTTGAACTCTGTCCCTTACGGTATGCTCCGTCTTCTTTGTTTATATAGGTTTGTCTTCTAACTGTTTTTCTTTTATTTCAGAGGGGAACGACTTGCAGTCGCTCCTGCATCCGCGGGAGGCTGATAGCCCCGCTCGGATGGGTGCTCGTGCTCTAAATGAGAACGAGTTGCCCATCCTTGAACAGACGGCGGATCGGTTCGTGGAGGTCTACCCGCCAGGCCACGAGATCCTGAGCGCCAGGCGGCCAGGTAAGGCGTTATTCAACCCTCGACCCCTCAATGCTGAAACCTCTGCTGGAATTCCTCTAATCTTGTGTTCTGATGAGGAATCCGCAGATGGTCCTCCGTTGGTGCGGAATAAGAAGGCTGCCGGCGGGAAGGGGAATGCGAAGGTGGCCTCCACTGCCGATCCGGTGCCTCGGTCTGACTCAGAGACCGAGAGCGAGGAGGTGGCGGGGAACCCTGGTGGTGATAAGACCACTGCTCCGGAGGCTGCGACGACTGTCACCTCCGGAGAGCCCAGGATGACGACGGTGAGCGGCGTAAAGAGGCCGGCTCCATCAGGTTCGTCCCCGCCTGTTCGCACTTTTAGGCTCAAGAAAACCCGTAAGTACAAACTTCCTTTATTTTTAACTTCATAGCTTTCCATCATTAATACTTATCTTCTTTGTGCAGGCGTGGTTGCTACCGCATTCCAGGGTGGAGCGGGGATGAATACCTCCGGACCCATGACGGTAGGCTTGGTCAGCCTACTTGAGGCGACGACCCAGACGGCTGCGTCTACTTCAGTTGGTTCAGTTGCTCACCCAGTTGAGCCAACTGTTCCAACTGTGATGACATCACCGCCGGCTGTCAGTGCCATATTTACTGAATCTTTCACTGAGCCGGCGGTGACTTTTTCTGCGGACTCCTCCGCAGCGGCGACCACGGTTGTGAGTTCACCTACGGTGAGTTCACCTCTGTTGGTTTCTACTACCGCGGCGGCCTTCACCATGCCTCCTCTGTCATCGGCAACGACGGCCGATCCTTCAGGTATGCTTGGGGCTTCTCGCCAACCTCTGCCTCCTTCCCATCTTCCTGACCTCTTGGACGGATTTCCCTTGGGTTCAGGTGATGGGTTTAGCGGCTATCGGCCTGTTGTCGACCCTACAGGTGCGTAGGGTTCTTTTGGCCTTTTTTTTTTATCATCTTTTCCTAACTGCTTTTTATTTTTTGCAGTGTCGGATTCCAATGAAGTGTATGTTCCACGATGGAACATCCGCCGAGGAACAACCCTTCGCACGCCTGTGGAGTGCGTGGAGTGGGCTCGTCACGCAGCTCCCAGTGGTGCGTTGGGGGAAGCCATGGCTAGCTACCAGGAGGGTAGGCTAACCAATGAGCTTCGGGTTCTCCTGGCCCGGATGCAGCCGCGCGTCGAGCTGCTTTGTCGTGAAAACGACAAGTTAAAAGCAGCTCGTATCCAAGAAGTAGCTCAGGCGCGGGCTGTCCGGGAGGAGAATAGGAGGCTCTCCGCCATTGCTGCGGAGAAGGAGAAGGCCTTCAAGGCCCTTGAAGTTGAAGTTCAGGCCTGTCTCGAGGCCCGTTCCAAGGCTGCCCAAGCTTTTAACGAACAGCTTCGGCTGGCTAAGGAAACTGCTCGGAACGCAACTGAAAGGGCCACCAAGGCTGAAGCTGTTGCTGAGCCTCTACGCCTCGAGAATGAGGAACTTAAAGCCAAACTAGAGGCGCTCCAACAGGCTCATGATGCCTTGGCGATGGAAGACGCGAAGAAGCTCCAAGAGATCCTGGACCAGAGGGGGGTGCTTGACCACACTGAGCGGAAGCTAAAGGGCGTTGAAGAGGCTGCGGCTAAAGAAGTGTTGCTTGCCAACCTCAACAAAAGTGAAGCCGAACGCGCCCGTAACCAAGCTCAAGCTGCCCTCCAGGAAGCTCTGGTTACCAAGGAATGGCTTCTTCGAGAAGCGTTGTCTCAGGTATGCGTAATTTCATATCTTTACACTTTTCTTTGCACATAGAAGAGATTTTGACACTTGTATTTTTTCTTGTAGGTTGTGCATCGAGTCTTCACGGACACATCATACGACGATGCCATGAGCGCAGCCCTCAACGCTTCTCATGAGGATGGGGAAAAGGCCGGCTTCCTGCTTGGTCTAGGGTTCGTTGAGAAAGGTATCCCGCCTTCCAACTTCCCTTTGTACGATGTGGATACTGAAGCTGTTTATGACCAAGCAGTGAACCAGTATGCCGCCTTCCCGCATCCGGTGGTGGAGAAGGTGAACGAAGTTGCTGCTGCTGATGATGGGCTAGCTATCCTTAAAGCTTTCCTTGAACCGCCACGCTCTACTGATGGTGCGGGTCCAAGTGGAAGTGGTCCTGAAGCTTGATCCTGAAGATCCCTTTCCACCATTAGCGTAGATTTTTGTTTTTGTATAGCTTCTTTTGTATGCGGGTATGCACCCAGCAATCTTTGTAATGTTTGAATTTTGATGGAATAAAGATTGTGTTAATTCCTTGCCTTGTTTATTTTACGCATGTTTTGATTTAACTTAGCAATTCCTTTAGTACTTAGATAAGTTAACTTTTTAACGTGGCAAATTATAAGTTTATGTTTCGCTTCCTCTTTCATGATTGTGCGGGTATGACCGTCACTTACACTTAGTAGGATGGCTTAACTTTACTTATATCTGACCTGCGTGGAAGTTTTCCTCATCTTTTCCTTTGAAATTTTCTAAGTGTTTAGAATAAGTTAACCTTTGAACGTGGTAGATAATAGGTTGAAGTTTTGCCTCCTCGTTCGTGATTGTGCGGGTAAGACCGTCACTTGCACTTAGTAGGATGGCTAAACTTTGCCTACATCTGACCTGCGTGGAGGTTTTCTTTAAACTTTTGAAATTTTTACCGTTTTGTGTTTATGCGGGTTTTGCCGCCTTCCACACGTAACGACTTACTTCTTCCCATATTTATGCGGTGAATACCGGCACATCAGTGTGGGAAGTTCATAAGTATAAAGGTAAGGCTATCAACACATTGTGAAAGGAGAATCATTTCCATTAGAAGTGGCTCTAGGCCTTTTCTTTACAAGTTTGGAATTGATCTACATGTAACATTTGCGTAATTGAGCTCCATTCCATGTTCTTGGGATGGGAGTGCCATCGAGCCTTTCGAGCCGGTACGCGCCCTTTCTTAGAACTTCTTTGATAATGTATGGCCCTTTCCAGACCGGGGCCAGTTTTCCTGGGCGTTGTTGGTTCGAAGCCTCGTTGTTACGCAGTATGTAGTCTCCTACATTGAAGTTGCAGAGTATTACCCGCGTGTTGTAGTACTTTTGCATTTGTCGCTTGTAGTTCTCTTCACGCACTGCGGCTAAGTCTCTGCGTTCCTCGGTTAGCATAAGGTCTAACCGTCTTTCCGCATCATTGTCTTCTGGCTGAATCAAGACCCTTGGTGAGGGTAAACCAATTTCGACCGGGACCATGGCTTCAGTGCTATAAGTGAGACTGAACGGGGTTTCTCCCGTACTGGCCTTTTTCAGCGTTCTGTTTGCCCAAAGGACGTGCGGAAGCTCGTCCACCCAGCCGGATCTGTGTTCCAAGAGTCTTTTCTTTATGCCTTCGACGATGCTCTTATTTGCTCTTTCTACCTCACCATTACCCTGCGGGTGCGCCACTGAGGTAAAAGTGTGGGTGATTTGAAGTTCTTCCAGCCACTTTTGTAGCTTCTTGTCAGCAAAGTTGGTGCCGTTATCGCTCACCAAATTCTGTGGAAGTCCAAAACGACAAATAATAAATTCCCAAATAAATTTTTTGATATGTTTCGCGGTTGTTTGGGCTAAGGGTTTTGCTTCTATCCACTTGGTGAAGTAGTCGATGGCTACCACTAGGAACTGAACATTTCCTGCTGCTGTAGGAAATGGGCCTGTCACATCGATGGCCCACTTCTGAAATGGCCATGAAGAGGTGACTGGAACAAGTTCATTCTTCGGGCGATGCATGTTGGGTGCGTAGAGCTGACAAGACCTGCATTTTCTGATGTATGCCAGCGCATCCGTATGCATCCCCGGCCAAAAGTATCCCGCGTTGTTTAGCTTAGCTACAACAGCGCGTGGACCTGCGTGTACTCCACAGATGCCTTCGTGTACTTCCCTTAGGAGGTAGTCAGCATCTTGGTTGTCCACACATCTTAAGAGTGGGCCAAGAAAGTTACGTCTGTAAAGGATATCATCGATGAGTTGATAATTCAGTGCTTTACAGCGTAGTTTTCTTGCCTGTGTTTTTGACTCTGGTAGTGTACCTGCCGCAAGGTATTTTATTATTGGTGTCATCCACGTTTCTGTGCCGGTCTGGATGACACAAATTTCCTTGTGCGGGACCGAAGGTGCCTCGAGGAGTTCAATGCGGATGTCCTTTCCCAAGTGGGTGAAGGCTAATGATGCAAGCTTGCTTAACGCATCCGCAGATTTGTTTTCACTACGCTTGACGTGTATGACTTTGCAATCGTTAAAATCGCGCATAAGGGTTTTTGCTTGTGCGAGGTACAGAGCCATTGTGTCGTTCACGGCCGTGTACGTCCCGTTGATTTGATTGGCTACTAATATGGAATCCACGTGGGCTTCCAAGTGTTTCACTCCCATCTTACGCGCAATTCTCAGCCCGGCCAAGAATGCTTCATACTCGGCTTCGTTATTCGTACTTGGAAAATCCAGTCGAATAGCGTAAGTGTATTCTTGGCCTGCTGGGTTGGTTAGTTTCAGCCCTGCGCCTGAACCCTCGTTACTGGCTGCTCCATCAGTGTAGAGTCGCCAGACATCACTGATGTCCTGTGCTGGAGAGGGTTGAGCCTCTTCCTGGCACTCTTTTTCCCGCGATGCAGGCACTTCCGCAATAAAGTCGGCCAAAACCTGGCCTTTTATGGCTGGTCTTGGCTTATACTTTATCGCGTATTCCCCCAACTCAATTGCCCATTTGGCTAGGCGTCCCGATAACTCGGGTTTGCGTAGAACGTTTGCAAGTTTGAAGTTGGAGAGAATGGTGATTGGGTGACCCTGGAAATATCGTCTTAACCTGCGTGAAGCGTGTATAAGTGCTAAGACTAATTTTTCGAGGGTAGAGTTCCGGGTTTCTACGTCTGTTAGGATACGGCTGACATAATAGATTGGCATCTGGATGCCTTTCCGTTCAACTAGCAGGACCGCCCCGGTTGCTCTATCTGTTGCGGAAAGGTATAGGATTAACCCCTCCCCCGCTTCTGGTGCTGTGAGCGTTGGGAGTTCGATCAAGCGTGACCGAATCTCCTGAAAAGCTGCTTCCGCTTCTGGTGTCCAGCGGAAGTGCGTTTTCTTTAAACATTTTCTCAACGTTGACACGAAAGGAAACGACTTATCCGCGTGGTTTGCCAAAAAGCGATTAAGTGCGACTAGTCGTCCATTCAGTGTCTGAGCCTGTTTGATGGTAGTAGGTGATTCCATTTTGATAATGGCTTCGACCTTTTCAGGGTTCGCTCTGAAGCCATCTTTAGTGACGATGACCCCCAAGAACTTTCCTTCTTCCATTCCAAAGGCACACTTGCTCGGGTTGAGCTTCATGTTTATCTTCCTGAGCGTGTTGAAAGTTTCTTCGATGTCTTTCAACATCGCTTCTGCGTCAGGGCTTTTGATGACCAAGTCATCCATGTAGACTTCCAAGTTCCTCCCAATTTGGGCATGAAACTGGTTGTCCATCAGGCGTTGGTATGTGGACCCGGCATTCTTAAGTCCAAATGGCATCATTTGATAACAAAATGTACCATCGGGCGTCCGAAAAGCGGTTTTGTCCTGATCATCAACGGCCATGTGGATTTGATGGTACCCCTTATACGCATCCAGGAAGCATTTAAGGCGAAACGGTGCTAACGAATCCACCTTAAGATCAATTTCGGGTAACGGATAACAATCTTTGGGGCATGCTTTGTTTAAGTCCTTGAAATCTATGCACATGCGCCATTGTTTGTTATTCTTCGGTACCATAACGGGATTTGCAACCCATGTTTGATATCTACTAACGCGTACGATGCCTGCGTCAAGGAGTTCCTTGACTTGGGTTCTACATGCGTTAGTTTGTTCTGGCCCCATTACTCTGCGCTTTTGTACGACTGGCGTAACAGCCGGATCGCACTTGAGCTTATGCTCTGCCTTACTTCGGGGTACACCAGTCATGTCAGCTGGTGTCCACGCGAAGATGTCAGCGTTTTTCTATAGTAAGCGTTTGAGTAAGGTGCGTGTGGGATCAACAACTGTTGGGCCAATGGTAACGGCCTGGTCAGGGTATTTGCCGTTGAAGGCCCATCTTTCCGGTTCGGTGATGGTTGGTTTAGCCATCTTTGGTTTGGGTTTAGATGAGACAGATGAGATGCATACCTGGGGAATGCCGGTGATCATCGCTACACCCTCAGCTGTTGGCCATCCCATCATGCCGTGGATTGAAGATACCACGGCGTTGAATCTTGCCATCCCGTCTCTTCCGAAGAGAATGTCGTATGTGTGGTGTGGCTTCCTCATCACGACAAAATCCACGTCTTCTGTGCGTGAGTGATTCCCGTCCGTAAGAGTGACGGGGAAAGATAGGATACCCAGGGGGTGTTTGTGCTGCCGTCGAACCCTTCCATCGAGGCGTAGATCGTTTCCAGGCGTTCCTTGTCTTCGTCATCTAGCTTATCGAAGAACTGCCTGTACATCACCGTTGACGTGGCGCCGTTGTCAGCAAGAGTGCGAGAAGTGATGTAGTGCCCCAGCTGGCTTTTGATGACGATAGGGCCTTCTTTGCTGGGTCCTCCTGGCACTCGCGGGAAGCGTACCTCAGCTTCCTTCCACGCGCATGGTTCTGTCGCTCGCCTTTTTCTTCCTCTGATGTTGCCATGAACCATGTTGATGCTGATGTCAACGGGCTTTCGTCCGTTGCCTCTGTACCGGTTATCATTCCTTCCTCCCTTCTTGATTGATGCCACAAGGTGTGCAAGTCTTCCATCCTTGACGAATGTTTCAACAATATCCTTCAAGGATGTACACTCCTCCGTACTATGACCTTTTGTCCCGTGGAAGTCACAGGATTTGCTTTGATCCGCATTAGGTCGCTGCCGGATCATTGGAGCTTTTGGCCATGGTAGTTTTTCGGTGGCAAATATCTCCGTGACGCTTTTGGTGAGTGGCGTCCACCGGTGTTTTCGGCTTGAAGGGTGTGTGTTATCCCTTCCGCCAACAAGAGGGCGAGAGCTGGATGAGGTGTCAAAGTTTACCCTTGACTGCCAAATACCTAGCTTCCTCTTTTTGTTCTGCCGGGCGATCCGAACATTGTTTTCTCTAGTCCTTTGCCTGTAGAGGTGTGTACTATGGGGAAGATCCCTTCCCAGTTGCTTCTCCGTCTCGGCAAAGCGCTTGGCCGCCGTCATGATGGCATCCCATGTGGATGGCATGCCGTCCTTACCCGTCAATGTGCGGATAAGCTCTGGGTATTCGGCGCCCTGGATGAAAGCGGCGCGAACAAGATCTTCACTTATGTTGCCCAGACTCAGCTTTTTGGAGTTGAAGCGAGTGATGAAGTCTAGTAAAGATTCATCCTCCTCTCTAACGCAGTTGAGGATCGTCCACTGTTCTTCAGTATATTTCCTCTGTTGGCTGAAGTGTTGGCCGAACTTGTTCTGAAAGTCCGCCCAATCATAGATGTGGTGGACCGGTAAACGATCGAACCATGCCCTGGCCGCTCCAACCAGAGTCATCTGGAACATATAACACCACGTGGGTTCCGTCCAGTTACTGACGGTTGCCCCCGCAATGAATCTGTTCAAGTGGTCGTCTGGGTCGGATAGACCATCATAAGTGCCGATGTTGGACATTTGTTTGGCACTTCTCGGGGCGATTGCTTCCGCAATGTCCCTTGCAAACTTGGACTTTCCTGCATTTGCAGCAGTTGGTCTAAAGGTTTTGGAGAAGTCACGTGGGTTTCTCCCCGCGTTCGTTGGTTTAAAGGTTTCTCCAAAATTCCTTGTCGGTTGGAAGTCCGTTTCCTTACGCTTCCCTTTTGCCTTATGGCGAGGGTTTGCGTCAGTATCGGATTCTTCCCGCTCATCGTCCGAGTACTCGCACTCACTGTTCATGTTGAGATGTTGGCGAGTACTGCCGAATTCGTCAGCCTGTTGAAGTGAACGCAAGCGTTCATCCAACTCAGCTTGGAACTCTTTCTAACGTGCTTCGGCCCACGCCTTAACTTGATCGAGTGTTTGGCGAGGGACCCTCGTCCGTTTCTCCAACTGGGCATCAGTGAACCCCAGTGAAATATTGTTTACTGCACTTGTCCCGGCTTGGGTAACCGGGGTAGTGTTCGTAAAATTTGTATAACCGCCGGTGTTCCCCTCAGTTGCTGGGGTTGTGGTTACCGGGGTTTCTTGGTCACTTACTGGCTTTGGGACCGAAGTAACGTTAACCATTTCTTCAGAAATTTTGAAAAAACTAAGAATTAGTTCTAGCTTTTATGCACGGATGGCGCCAATGAAGAAACACTAATCGACCCCGGGCAGATTACGGATAATCTGGGGGTTAAGTAATGTTTCCCACGAGGATGAGGTCCAGCAAAGAAAGTTGTTCTTCAGGTGACCTGCAAAACAGACACCGTAAGCTCGTCACTGAGAAGGGGGGGGGTTCCTCCTTGTGACCACCTTCCGGCGTGAGAATCAGACTAGATTGCTCTGAATATAAGTGTATATTAAGAGATTGCTAGAGGAGATAAGATAATGAGATATCAGGTTATGTCCTTACCATTCCAAGGTGTTGGAGTATTTATAGCCGAGGGTAGGTTTCCAAGAAGGTACAGCCGGCTGAATAGTATTCCTGTTCTACCAACAGTGGGCTACGCACAAGCCATGCTGGTTGGTGGATAGGCTGCGGCCGATAGTGACGAGGTCGGCTGTATACTGTTCTTTTACTGCCGGCTATGCACTGTTCCACCAACTGTAGGCTACGCACGTCCCATAGTAAGGGTTGGTGAGTAGGCAGCGGCTAATAGTGACAAACAGTACTAGAGGGTGCTCCTCCTCGTACTGTTGTCGGTGAGCTGTCACCCTGTGATTGGTTCATGGGCTGTTTTGGTCAGATCGTCTGTTTTGCCCATACCTTGGCAGGTATAGTACAAAAGATCTTCCAAAAGCATACGGACTGGCTCATTTGGGCGGGAGTATTCCCGCCTTGCTCATTCCTTCAGGTGACATTACTGAAGTAGCAAGAGTTAGTGCCTTGTGCGTTTAGCCTTGCTATCAGTGCGGGTAGCCTTCCCTGATGGCTTGTATCCGCAACTGCGGGAACAAGCGGGGTACTTCGCCATTGGGAGGTTTTCCCTGCGGGTACAGCTGGCGTACTGCGCGTAAGGTCTTCTCTGAGCATGGTGGGTCCTGCGGAAGCAGTTGGTCCTTGCGCAGACGTCCCTCTTCAAGGTGAGTCTTGCGGGTCCAACTGGGCTCTGCTGGGACCTACCTCTTCACCATCAACTTAACTTGACGTAAAGGAACTTTAAAGTTGATGAGTTTAATGACATATACAACCACCATGTTGGTCAAAGGAGAGCTGGTGAGAGTGAAGACGAACATGATTGATAGGGGCGACAAATCTACGTCGCGTGTGTTTGTTAGAAATAATAACAATAAAATAAAAAAGGGGGCTATAGCAACACTACACCCATAAAGTAAGAATCGTCTCTCTACTGACGTGACGCTATACGTCGAAACCCCCTCATTTTATATTCCATCACCACACTTAGTCTTACCCATATGTTGGCATGGAGAATAGTTGAAGATCATATCAATTTTTTTAACTTATTAAAATTATATAACATAACAAAGTATTTATATTTATTTTTAAATTTAATATTATATTTTATTTATGTATTTTAAGTATTTTTCAAAATTTGATATGACTTAATCTGAATCTTGAGTTCAGTTCAACCAATACATATAACAAATTGAAAGAATAGTTAGCTCAATAATTGATCTACTTATTAGAGTGCGTGGTGTGCTTCCCGGCCCCCCTCCCCTTTCACATGATATTTGGCTCAGTACAGATTTGAACTTGATGTGTTTTTGCATGCATCTCGTCCTTTTCGTTTATTTACATGTTAATTTTAATAACCATTTTATTCCGATATCTTATATATCAAAATGGCATTAAGCTAAAATAGAAGGGTATAAATGGAAATGCAAGAGGGGTTGAGAGGATAGTGAAAGAAAAGGCTGACACCGACGTTGACTCTTATTGTACGGAACGTATTTTTTGTCAGAGAGATATGTTACCAAGAGATATTCTCTCTCTCTTTCTCACCCGATTATTATATTAATATTAATTAGTAACTATAATATTTCTTATTATTATTCTTATAATGATATTATGAATTTTTAATGAGGTTTATTTGCAATAGTAAAAACTGATTCCCATTTGATTCTTCATTTGCGACACTTTAGATGAATATTGGCGACGAAAAATCTAAGTTACACTTTGCGAGGTTGTCAGTTCGAATCCCAAGTCCACTAGGTTTTAGTCCCACCGTGTGTTACGCTAGAAAGCATGGTCGGATTTATATGTAAGTGGGTGGGGGGGGGGGGTAAAGACCCCCACTCAAGTATAGATTAATAGTGTAGAAATTTCATTTATGTTGATAAAATTGTAAATAAATTATAAAATGTCTCTTTAGTGTGCCACCTTATTAATGAAAGAAAAATAAATAAATAAAAGAAATCAAAGTAATAAAGAGAGTTTGAAAGAAATAGAAATGGTGATGAACCAGGGAAGATGAAGAAAATTTCAGGGGAGATAAACCAATAAAAAAAAGTAAAAGAACTATATCTAATTTTTTTATTTCGAGAAATAAAAAGGATTTTATATGGGAAACGAATCCTTATTAAATTTTAACTATTATTTTTCATTAATAATTTTTATCTTTAATAAAGTATGGCATATCGGTCGGCATGTTGTGTTTTCTTTAGTTTAAAGAACAAATTTAATTACAAATTTAATTAGTTCGTATTTATATGATTAGTTAAAAAAAACTCACTCGCTATTCTATCACTTGTACTAGCCTAGTGTATTTTGACCCCCACTGATAAAATGTCCTGGATCCGCCACTGCTAGAGAGTTATGCTCTTGTGGTAGCACAACGACTGTCAAGTGGCATCAGGCGGTATCGTTTCCCAGGGGAACGCCAAACCAAACTCTGAAGCCAGCATGGGTCCGGCTAAGACAATATAATCTAGCCATAGTGAGGAAACGAAACTCTCCAAATTAAAAAATGTATGGCATAACACACAAAAAAAATCGTCATTCTAAAAAAGGCTAATTCCCGTTCAAGTTTTAGGGGTGTCAAAAGAACATGTACACGACTAGAAAACTCAAATCATTCGGATATGGAGTTAGTTTTAAAGTATTAAAATATTTTAATAATTTGAAATTAGTATGGTAGTAAGCGAACTCCCCGTGTTTACCCAAACATATTTACCCACATTAAAACCATACATATTATATCATTCTAAAATATATGATAAATAATATGTTGACATTGTTAAAAAATTTAAACTGCTTAAATTTAAAATTGTAACAAGTGTAATTAATTCTAAGTTGTTTTTACCTGAATTTAGATGACAATGGATATTTCACAAGTGCATAAAACCATAAATTGATACCCTATACTAGCTCGTGCGTATAGTCAAAAACCAAATCGTAGCTTCCCTCTTCATCTCCTATTTTCTTTCTCTTACAGAATCAAAGGTACACACGATGGGACACCCAAAAGAGCTTAAAGATGCCATATGGGCTGAACTACATCAAAACATATTGTTTTTAGTCTTTTAATAATATAGACTGATTGATTGGTAAGTCCTAATTAGTATTTTCTAATTGCAATCTAAAATATGTTACAAGTTTAATATATGTGATTTACCGAACAATAATATAGACATCGTTGAATTTTTTTTATTTTTATTTTTTTGGAAAAGCAACACTTTGATAAATCTTACAGAAACTAATAGTAATATTTGTTCCATTTTCTGTCTTCATGCAGTTTTTAACGTTGTTGATTAACATTTAACACTTTGGTTAATTTTATATATCAAATTAACCATTGTATTTTGTTTGAGGTCAAAATAAAGATATATATTTTCCACAATGTCTTATAAAAGTTATAATTTTATTAAAAAATTCAAATTATTCAAATTTTATAAAGCAAATTATAACATAAATAAATAAATGTGTTTTTATTTAAAATAAACAATATATAATTGAATTAGAATATTTGGTTTACTCAGTTTGAAAATCACACATATGGATCTGATTTGAAAACCGAATTTGAGATTCGGTTCAGATGCTAAACTAATTCAAAAATACAGAAACTAAAAATTTAGTTCGTTTTAATTTTCGGATTTAAGTCCGTTTCAAAAGTTAAAACCTAAAGAAGCTTTCAATAAATATTATCCCACCATAAAATGAACATAATAACATTACTGACACTCGTATAGATCGATTAAAACAACCAAAAAAAACATAATAAAAAAAACAAATACTGGCAACAAAATAAATTAGTAAATGCTTATAACAACACCGGCACTCGTATACGATGAAAACAGTAACAAAACTTGTATAGCATAAGATTAAAAATAACATATTTATAGAACAAATACAAAAGAAACATATTTAAAACGACGTTTATTCGTTTTATAAAACTCGGACGTTACTGCGAGTCGACGAGAATTTGACGGGTGATGGAGAAAAGCTCCTACATCTTCACTCATTGATGGTCATCATGTATCAGATGGGCTACCGGGGATTTCACTGGTGATTTCTCAATAAGAGCTTTATGAGTTGTGTGGTAATTAAGCCGGCTTGGATAGGATACCTATTAAAATGAGGTTGGGTTACTAGTTATCATATAAAGGTATATATTCACGTTCACAAAGAACTGTCTTCGAATTTATCAGCGTGACTATTTTTCAAGGACACATAAAAAACACCAACTGAACAAAACAAAAATCTAGTGTAAATAGAAGTACAAAGGGGCTAGGTTTATTGTGTTGTTGACTATTGAGCATGTGTCAGCGAACACATGTGAAACGATAACCTTATTTAATTCATAAAACACCAACTCAATAAAACAAAAAATCTAGCGTAAATAGATGTACAACATGGCTAGGTTTATTATGTTATTGACTATTGTGCATGTGTCAACATGTGTTAGCGAACACATGCGAAATCATAACCTTATTTAATTCATCAATCTCCGGTTCCACTAAATCATAAATGATAACCTTATTCAGCTAACATTCTATGCACTCATTCATCCCCGGTACTGTATAAAATAATACAAGTAGATCGATTGAGCACAAATGGATCAACAAGTGTGTAGACCACGACGCATTCTTGTAACAATTTCCTTGACGATATATGTAATAAATGGGTGACGAGGACACATATGCGATGTCTTGATTGAGACTTATGAGAGTGAACCTCAATAAATACAAGTAGAACAAACACAAAAAGTAGCTATGTATCACATGCTAGTATTTCTTTTTCACTTTGTCAACATCCCCATCTCCAAGGATTGAAAAAGATTCACACAAAGTTTAACTTTGGTGATCTATCTTGATGATGGTTCATTGTACTATGACACCTTAGAAATAATATCTAAACTAACAACATGATGAGCACTGTAGCTAACTAAGCATCAAACATGTCTGAAGAGGTATGTACCCGCCTCAACACCGAGCGAGGCGGGTCAACCCACAAGATATAGACAAGAGGCTTGAAATCAAGAAGGCACAAAGCCAAAACCTATGCGCATGGCGCATATCACATATGCTCACGCATATCACATATGCTCATGCATCACATGCTCAGGCATCACATGCTCAGGCATCACATATGCTCACGCATCACATATGCTCACGCATATCACATCTGCGCGTGGCGGCATCACATGCTCAGGCATCACATATGCTCACGCATATCACATCTGCGCGTGGCGCATCCGCGCGTGGCGCATATCACATGCTTGTGCATATCACATCTGCGCATGAAACATCTGCGCGTGAGAATAAAGAGAAGACATCGCGCATCCTTAGGATAGGCGCGTATCACACATGCACATAATCAACCTCGTCCTTATCCAAATCAGGATTAGGGCAACCTTGATGGTGCACGTCAGACAACCTTCCAGAAGGTATCTTTTTAAGGAATAAGAATATGCTGATGTTGACAGCTGCCAATGAAAGGTGGACAACTCAGCAAAACCCATGTGCTACCACGTGATTATAACCAATGAAAAAGCACCAGGTGTCCCAGAGGACACGTGGCGCAAAACAATTGGAGGAGGCCAGCAAGACCCTAATTGGGTCTGAGCCCAATCATTGAAAACCCTAGCACTATAAATATCACATCAACTCCACAAGGAAGAACACACAATCACATCTAACTACACAGTATTCAGTTATATTAAGCAATACTCTCCAAATTTCCTTACTCTCATATTATTATCTTCTCCTACAAACACTTATTCTCACACCGGAGGGTTACCCCAAAGAGGACCCCTCTGTCCCTTTCTGAGGGGTAAGTTTACGGTGCTGTTCATTTTGTAGGTGGAAGAACCCAGATCCCAGATAACCATCGGTGGAATAGCATAATCACACCCGAGGAAAGTAGATCGTTTACCAGTGAGTCGATCCACGTTTCTTCATTGGCGCCATCCACTGTTACAACGGCAACAAGACCTCATCAGATCTCTAAAAAAAAAACAATTCTCACCATGGTTTCTGGCGTTCGTAATGTCGATCAAGTTCTGGAGGATATTGAACGTGAGGATGTTAATGAGGGACAACAGTTTCTGAGAGTGCCGCGTGATTCTACGCGCACCACCAGTAACCGTCCCTTCATCACAACTTCTCATGGCCAGACTGAAACTCCTCCAGACGATCTCACGTTACAAAATCTTACCGGCGCGAAACAAAAAGGACCAATGGGTCCGGAAGATGAAACCAATGACCCTAAAGAATGGCTCATAAACGAGCAACGACGTCTAATGGACAAGTACAATGACATGGTCAAACAGAAAAAGTTAGCCGACTTAACACAAAGGCTAGCGTTTGACAAGCAAGACATTCAAGGAACAAAAAGGGCGCGCGCGCCGGAAGAGGGTCACTCTGTTCACACTGAACACGCTGAGTTTAGTGATGAAGAAGTGCACAGCGTCAGGAAGACGCGAGATACTCATGCAGGAGGCTCACAGCTCCGCGCGCAAATGAACATGGCGCCTGGAGCCAGAGCCGATCTGGATCTGCACACACCATACAGCCCACCAGTGAGAGGGCAAGTGGATGTAACCACACCGTACAGGCCAGCCATCTTGGTGAAACATTCAAAATTCACTGAGCGCATCGCGAAGGCCCCCATCCAGCACAAGACCAAGATGCCAAGTGGTTTAGGCAAATATGACGGCACAACAGATCCAGACGATTTCTTACAAGGTTTTTACAACACTGGAAACCTAGAAAGCTGGACGATGCCAACATGGTGTCACATGTTTGCTCGCTGCCTCACGGGCGCGGCGCGTGTCTGGTTTGAAAGCTTGCCTACTGGGCAAATCGATGGGTTCGAGGAACTATTAGAAAAGTTCCAAGCTCAGTTCGTACAACAGCGAAGACACACGCGCGACCCTGATGACATCATGCATTGCGTGCGCAGGAATGATGAAACGATTGAAGACTACATCACTCGTTTCAATCAGGAGTCTCTGGCAATCGGAGGTATCACTGAGCAACTATTGCGCGTGGCCTTTATACAAGGCGCGCGCAGTGATCAACTCCGCCGAACTCTCGTAAGCAGAGATGGCATGCCAACCACTTGGGCCAAGCTAATGGAAGCATCGCGAGTCTTCGCGAGAAATGAAAAACAAATTGCCCAAGATAGAGCGAGAGAAAGAGGGCATCAAGCAGAGGCACCGCGCAGCAGCGAAAGAAGGGGCAAACAGAACACTGTATGGTCCAGGTTGCAATCAACCAGTTTTTCTTCCGCAGAAAAGCAGGCGCAACCAAGCTCACCCCAGCCCCAAAAAGACGTTCGTAATCGCGGGGAGGGTGACAAGAGGGAAGGCGGCAGAGATCCTAGCAGACCTCTGCCAAGAATCTGGACTCCCCTCACTAAAACACCTTCACAAGTGTTAAGCACTGAGAGTGTCCAGTTCAAAAGCCCCAAGCCACTACACTACAAGGGACCATCAAACAGTGGCAAGTACTGCGAGTTTCACAAGTCCACGGGACACAACACTGATGCATGCCATCACTTGAAGGATGCAATTGAAAAAGATGTGAAATCAGGCAAGCTGGCTCACCTGGTGAAAAACACAAGACCAGAAAGTGAACAACCAGAAGGAGCCTCTGCCAGCAAAAAGTACAAAAGAATCTGTGTAGCCGAGGGAGGAAGGCAAGGGCAAACATCAAGAAAGAGAAGCACGCAAATCCAAGGAGATTGGCGCGAGCAACAAGTAATCTTCCCAAGAATCAGGGGAGGCCCTTCTATCAGCAGTCCTCTTGTCATCACTACACACATTGCTCATTACGAAGTGTCAAAAGTCCTGGTGGACACTGGCAGCGAATCAGACATCATGTATGAGCAATGTTTCAGAAAACTGGATCCGGCAGACCAAGCAAGGCTTGAAATTGTGAATGCACCAATCTCTGGTGTTTCAAATGAAATCATTCATCCCCTAGGTCAAATACAATTTGAGCTAACTATGGGGGATGAGAAACACAAGCGAGCCGAAGTTGTCAACTTCTTGGTCTTGCCCACCACTTCTTGCCACAATATGATCTTGGGTAGAGGAACGATTGCCCAATTTAACGCCATACCGTCACCAGCGCACGGCGCGTTGGGGTTCCCAACACCAACAGGTGTAACTTTTGTATACCGAGATCATTTGTGTGCAGTGACAAACACTTCGCGGGAAGGGAGAATGAAAATTCCAATGGCAGATAACGCGCCAGAGGAATGGATTCTCAACCCAAAATTCCCGGAGCAGAAAATCACAATTGGCGCAACGATATCAGACGACACGAGGTTGAGAATGAAAAGATTGCTCACAGCATATATGTCGGTCTTCGCGTGGCAACACTCTGATATGACTGGGGTTCCGCGAGACCTGGCACAACATTCTCTCAACACGTTCAAGTCTGTAGAGCCAATTGCTCAAAAGAAGAGAGTCATGGGGGATGAGAAAGCGAGGGCCATGAATGAGCAGGCTGAGGATCTACTGCGCGCAAACATCATCCGCCCGATACGATACCAGACGTGGGTAGCCAATCCTGTGATGGTAAAGAAAAGTAACGGGTCGTGGAGGATGTGCATTGACTTCAAGGATCTCAACAAAGCGTGCCCAAAAGATTGTTACCCCCTCCCAAACATCGACGCAAAGGTGGACTCCGTGGCGCCATTCAAGCTCAAATGTTTCCTGGATGCCTACAAGGGCTATCACCAGATTCAAATGGCACCACAAGACGAGGACAAGACTGCCTTCAGAACCGACAAGGGTGTTTTTTGTTACACAAAAATGCCTTTTGGTTTGAAGAATGCGGGCGCCACCTACCAAAGACTTATGGATGCCGTTTTCAGCGAGCAAATCAGAAGAAACCTAGAAGTCTATGTGGATGATTTGGTGATCAAAAGCAGGGAGGAGAAACAAATGCTCAAAGACATCGAGGAAACCCTTGGGCGCCTAAAGGAAGTTAACATGAAGCTCAATCCGAGCAAATGCACTTTCGGCGTACAAGAGGGAAAATTTCTAGGTGTAATGGTCACCAAGGATGGTTTCAAGGTGAATCCAGAAAAGGTGGAGGCCATCCTTGACATGCCCTCGCCATCCACCATGAAAGAAGTACAGAAGCTGAATGGTAGATTGGTATCAATCAACAGGTTCCTAGCGAACCATGCAAGCAAATCTACCCCATTTGTCAATACATTGAGAAACTGCTTAAAGAAAAGCCAGTTCAAATGGACTCCTGAGGCCGAGCAAGCTTTCAGTGAGATTAAAGAATGTTTGATAAATCTGCCCGCGCTCACAGCTCCACTTCCTGGTGAAACTTTGACATTGTACCTATCAGCAGGAGAGCGCGCCATCGGCGCAGTATTGTTGGTGGATCGCAAGGGAATCCAAACGCCAATATACTATGTGAGTCGGGTGCTGACAGATCCTGAGACGCGCTACTCCATCATGGAAAAGTTAGTTTTGTCACTAACACACGCATCGCGCAAGCTTCATAGATATTTCAATGGTCATCCCATTGAAGTTCTAACTGGTTACAACATCCAGCAAGTCTTGCGGCGCCCCGCGCTCTCGGGAAGGCTGACAAAATGGGCCCTGGAACTAGGTGAACACACGATCGCCTATAAGCCCCGTCCAGCAATAAAGGGGCAAGTTTTAGCTGATTTCATCGCAGAAATCCCCGAAGGAAGAGTTGAAGAGGCTCAGCGCGAGGTAGACCCTCCGCGAGCCAATGATGAAGAAAATGTTTGGAGATTGTTCACTGACGGAGCTTCAAACAACGAAGGGTCCGGCGCAGGTCTCAAGTTGGTGGATCCAGAGAATCATGAATATACTTACGCCATCAGGTTGGACTTCAAGAGCACCAACAATGAGGCTGAGTATGAAGCCCTGCTGGCTGGCCTGCGCATCGCGCAAAAATTCGGAGTTAAAAATCTAGAGGCCCATGTTGATTCATACTTGGTAGCAGCACAGGTCAATGGCCTTTATGATGCCAAGGAGAACACCATGCCTCTATATCTAGAGCAGGCGAAAAAGCTCATCGAGCAATTCGACTGCTTCAGAATCATTCATATTCCGCGCAGTGAAAACAAATCTGCCGACGCGCTGAGTAAGATGGCATCAACCAGTTTCGATCACTTTGGCAAAGATGTCAGGGTAGAAGTAATGAGCAACCCGTCGGTGGTAGCGAAGTCTGTCCTTGTAACTCATACAACCCCTTCATCATGGATAACTCCAATAATGGAATTCTTGAAGGAGGGAAAGGTACCAGACAATCGCGCACAGGCAAGGAAGATAAGGCACAAGTCGCAGAACTATGAACTGCTTGATAGTACATTATATCGACGCTCTTATCTTGGACCGCTCATGAAATGCCTAGATGCTGAGGAAGCAAGCTATGTGATCAGAGAGATACACGAAGGAATCTGTGGAATACATGTTGGCCCGCGCATGGTGGTTGCCAAGGCAATGAGCGCAGGTTACTATTGGCCAGGCATGTACTTGGACGCTCTAAAAGAGATTCAAAAATGCAAAGCATGTCAGAGCTATGCGCCAAACACCATGCGGCCAAAGAACAACTTGATTCCAGTGACCTCCGCATGGCCTTTCCACAAATGGGCAATCGACATTGTGGGTCCCCTTCCGCAAGCGCAAGGGCGAGTAAAATTTTTGTTAGTGGCAGTAGACTATTTCACAAAATGGGTTGAAGCCAAGCCACTAGCAAAAATCACAGCCGAAGCGATGAAGCAGTTTATCTGGAGCCACATCATATGCCGTTTTGGCTTGCCCATGGAAATTGTGAGCGATAATGGCAAGCAATTCACTGACAAGAAGATATCCAGCTGGCTCAAGGAATTGCACATCAACCAAATTTTCACTTCAGTTTATCACCCTCAGGGGAATGGCCAAGTGGAACGCGCGAACCAAAGCTTGTTAAATGGGCTGAAGAAAAGGTTAGAGGGAGAATCCCATTCTTGGGTCGACGAGCTACCTAATGTCCTTTGGGCGCACAGGACATTAAGCAAAACCAGCAATGGCGAGTCCCCGTTCTGCCTAACCTATGGAACGGAGGCAATGATTCCAGCAGAAATTGGATGCCCATCCCATAGAGTGCTCATGATGAACAAGATTGATAACGAGCGCGAAAGAAGGTTGGATCTCAACTTACTTGAAGGGCGCAGAGAGGCGGCTATCATCAGTGAAGCCAAATACAAGAAAAAACTGGAAAAATATTACAACCAGCGCGTGAAAGAATGCCACTTCAAGAAAAATGATTTTGTCCTTCGAAACAATGAAGCTAGCCGCGCGATACCCCCGGGAAAAATGTCCCCCAATTGGGAGGGACCTTATCAAGTCTTGGAAGAATTGGGAAAAGGCGCATACGCCTTAAAAGATTTGAATGGAAAGAAGATCCCGCGCGCATGGAACGTGGCACAGCTTAGAAAATGTTTCATGTAAAAATTGTCAAGTTTGTAATCAAGGCTTTCTAAGCCATTATGAATAATGATACGCGCTATCTTCTCTTAATGTGGATTCTATTACCTTTTGCATACATGTTTCACACTTCCCTTTATTAATTTTGAGCAATATGACAACATTGTATTGACATCAAAACGAAATAAAACGAAGTAAAACATACATGCGCGAGCTTCAAGCTCAAACGCGTTAACGAGTCTTAACTCTAAAACGTCAGGGCCTTAGCCCAAAATTATGAGCCTTAGCTCAGGGCCTTAGCCCAATAATGTGAACCTTAGCTCAAATCACTCACAACATCCATCCTACATGCTGCGCAGCCTGACCATAAAAATACCTAAGCACAACTAAGGCAAAGCAAATGCCAAAACATAGTTGTTAAGGTCTCAGGTCGAGGTCGCGCAGGAAATTGTAATGGATATCTGAGTAACACATATTGACACGTAAAGGCTAAAAAACTCATAATTCCATATAATATATGCGCGATAACGTCGCGCATTTGAGGAATAATGAAAACGCCAAGGCACGTGTCAACATAATCAAGATATGGCAAAATCACTTACAATATGACAAGGATTAAGTATAATAATTTCCTTTCAACCTTGTTATTATTTCAACGTGCAAGCATATCTTATATTCAACAAGCAAACATGCAATATAAAGAGATGAATGGGGAATGCGCAAGATGCGAAGAAGGGAAAAACAAAATTTCATTCCAAAGCATTGAAATTTACAAGTTTACAAGATGATGAGATACAAACTACAAATAAAAATAAAAAACATGAAGGGCTTCTCAAGTCTCCACGTCGACGTCAGCCTCTTCATAGTCCTCATCACCGCCCTCAGCATCTGGCGCAGCCCGCTCATCGTCATCTCCAAACTGACCATAGTCAAGTTGTTCATCCTGAATGGAGTCTTCTATCACAACAGTGTCAAGAGCGGATCCTTTGGCCACGCCAGAGCCGCTAGCAGGAGCAGCATTCCCCGCGCCATCATCGCCGCCACCAGCCCCTTCGCACTCGTCAAGTAATTTCTTTAGCGCGCCGAGGTCGGGCTGGTCAGCAAGCGCGGATATCTGCAAATCATAAGCAAAAATATGAGTACAGAAATACTTGGAAAATAAATCAAAGTAATCTCATTAAAGTTAAAATACCTGCCCAAGGATGGGAATGGGAGTATTCAAATACTTCTCCCCCATCGCGGCCATGTCCGCGCAGGCAACGTCGCTCTGATAAGGGTAGTCGGATGGGTTCTTCTTCAGCATCCCATATTCATAGCCATCCTTAAACCCTTCAGCTCGACCCACCAAGCGCGCGGCAGCGTTGCAATCCATCACAAGGGCCTGAAACTCGTCTGAATATTTCATCGCGTAAGCGCAACGAGTCATACCCTGTGAGATTAGCCATTAGCGATCTTGCGCGAGGGAAGCAACAGACGTCTCAAGAGCAGGAATCTGAGAGTTTAACAACTCAACAGTTTCCTTAGTCTGTTTCAGCTCCTCTTTGTCGGACGCTGCTGCCGCCAGGGCTTTTTCCTTTTCCGCTCGCGCAAGCTCGAGCGCTTCCTGGCTAGACGCTGCCGTCGACAAGGCTTCATCCTTCTCGGCCTGCGCGGCCGCCAGCTCCTTCTTCAGGCGTGCAACCTCACTCTCCAGTGATGATTTCTCAGTTATAGACTGGACAAGAGCTTGGTCACGCGCCTCCGCGTCCAGCTCCAAGTCGCGCACTCTACGCGCGTACTTGGCAGCGTCCGCCTCGGCCGCCTGTAGCTTCTCCCGCGCAGCCTGGAGCTCATGCCCGCGCTTCACGAAGGCGCTATTGGCACTTGCTCTGTTCTCGCTGAGCTCTGCTTGGAGCTTCTCAGCTCTCTCTCGAGCATCAGAAAGATGCCAAGCAGACACTTTAGCCTCTTGCTTGGCTTCCGCAAGAGCATCACGTACCTTTACGTAATCATAGCGAAGCTCTTGGGAGGCAGCAAAGAAGGCCGACCCAGCAAACAGATGATCGTTGAGCAAGTCATCGCGAGCGCGGTCCTCCTGGAACCTCCTTTCAGCTGGAGACACAGATGAGCACAGAATTCCGCACACACACCCATGGACTGAAATGTGTTGTCTTCAGTAATATTCCATCTCGGGCGGTAAATGTGATCGGATTCCTGCAAACACAAAGTAATGATCTAAGTCATCAAAACACTAAGATGGAAATCCGCGTAGCGGAGCAAAAACGAACCTATACCTGCGGGGATGAAGCAGAAAAGTCAGCGCCAGGCCCACGAGAAGACTCCGCCACGAAACCTCGTGGCGCTGCAGGGCTGGCGCGCCCACTGTCGGAGCCTTCAACTTGAACCTCCTCATCCTCCTCTAAAACAGGCCTTTTCTCCTGCGACCTAGAACCAAAATCAGTCTCGCGAGGAGGGCTGCGCGCAGGAGGAGGTGAGGGAGGTCTCGACGCCGCCAGATCGGCGCGTAAAACGGCCTCCTGCTCCTTAGTAATCCCGATGAGGGGAGATTCAGCGCTTGCAGGAGCAGGAGCAGAACCAACGGCGCTGGCACCGGCGCCAGGAGTGCCGCCAGCAGCTTGTACGCCAGCAATGACTCCTATGAAAGAATCAACAAAAAGAAATGGTTCATGACTTGATCTAAAAGAAAAAAGTCAGAAAATAAAGGGGAAATACATACCTTGGCGCAACTCCGTTCGCGAGTCAAACATCGCCATGAAGTCCATTCTACCCTTTTTCGAGGGTAGAACAGGGGACTTCGAAGCGACCTCCGGCGCAGGCGCGGCACCTTGTTGCGCCTGGGGTTGATCCACCAACGTCGCCGGTTCTACAAACATTTGAGTGAGCAAAGATTCATTAGTAACTCTATCAGAATCGCGCTCATAGAAACATAAAGGATAAGCAAAGTATACCTGTCGAAGGCGCAACACCGCTTCCCTTTTCCGTCGCGCGAAGGGAGGAGGTAGCGGCACCATACCTCATGTGGACAGGGGGTCTGCCCACTTTTTGAGGCAGGGAAGACAAGAAAAACTTGGTGGTAAACACCTGGGTTTTCTCAAGTCCCTTCGCCTGGGTAGGAGGATCCTGAACAACAGGGGCATCATCTTTCTTCTGTTTCTTACTGGCCCCTGCGCCAGTTTTCCCTTTAGCCTTACGCTTTAGTTGGGGCGCCTCCTCCTCCTCCTCCTCTTCCGCGAGCTCCAGCTCGTAGTTCTCGAGCGCATCTACAATAAGTGCAACGGAAATATTAGCCAAATTTGGTATTATAAAGGCATAAGCATAAGTACAAAGGCTTACCAGGCGCATCGCTGTCAAAGACAAATCCCAGATCAACAGGGATGAACATGTCATCGAAGCGATCGGGGAAACCAACCTCCCCAGCGCCCAGCGCGACGGAGCCACCCTCCATATGCTTGTCATAGGCGGCGTGGACATACTCCTTGCTGACTGCACAAAACAAGTCAAATGATATCAGCAAAACGAAGTACATTAACGCAGAAGTAATGGAATGAGATTAACTTACACAAGCCGTCAACTTGGATAACGGGCTCAGTCGCGCTGTCAGCCCCCCTCCTGCTCATGCCAACCCCCACCAGCGCCTCCTCGCAAATGTTTTTGGCGGGGGATGGTTCGGCAGTCAACTTGTTTACCCAGGCGCCAGTTGGGTTCTTGAGGACACCCACATCCGCAGGCGCAGAAGAGATCGCGCGCACGGTCATGCGGATGGGGATCACACCAGCCCTTATATAGAAAAATCTCTCAGACCAGTCATGAAGGCTCTTGAATAAAACAGTGCAGCACTTGACCTTCTGACTGCGAGGAATAAATGAGAACCAAGAATCTTGGATCTTGGGCTTGTAAAAAAACTGAAAGCGCCGAGGGGTGGGCTCCTCGCGCTGAGCTTTGCACATGAACTCAAAATGAGTCATGCGCACGAGTCCAAACGGATGGACTTGGGATATATGAATCCCATAAAACCTAAGCACCGCACCCACAAACCTTGTCATCGGGAGACGAAGGTTGCAGTGGGTGAAAAA
The DNA here is from genome assembly GCF_021521415.1 of Bidens hawaiensis. Lineage (NCBI taxonomy): Eukaryota > Viridiplantae > Streptophyta > Magnoliopsida > Asterales > Asteraceae > Bidens > Bidens hawaiensis. Next base: position 168,412 of record NW_027495308.1, on the reverse strand, counting down.
ATGGCAGTAAAGGGATATATAGCCGGTAGGCGGGTCCGCCGCCGTTTGCCCGGCCGCCGGCAGCATGCAGCCATACTCAGGGAGAAAACCCTGAGAGGCGATAAAGCTGTCAAAATCGGCCTGCCTCAGTTTGCAGGGGATCTCATCCCACTTCTTCACTGTTTTGGTCCTCCCTACCTCCTCCGATGAGGCCTCAGCAGCCTTCTTCCCCTTGCCGGTCTTCTTCAATGTAGACATTACTAATGATTTCACACGGCGATGGATAGGGGAGATTGTGTTGTCTGAGCTATCAGACATACAACTGTAAAAAAGGACGAAGGATGCTTCTGAAGAACAGAGATCTGGAAGCAGAAGATAGGTAATCGGAATAAGAACGAAAGAAAGGAAAGCTCCGAATAAACAACAAAGAAGATGAAGAATAAAAACTCTAAGGGCTTGCTTTTATAGGCCCAAGAGAGAGAAAATTTGGCACAGAACGGACTTCACGCGCCCCCACTCGCAGGTGTAAGCCAACGCGAGCGCGACACGTGTCCCTGACACTATGTGAGGGGACACGAAAAGAAACGATACAGCGGCTACCATAGTTCACGCGCCACCACTCGCAGGTACGGACCAACGCGAGCGCGACACGTGTTCCTGACACTATGTGAGGGGACATGAAAGGCAACTGTAGCACCTCGAGCACACGAAAGGTCTGACACGTCTCCATCACTGACGCATGTCAGCAACAACCAACCACGTGCAGGGACGATTCGTTTTCAACCAAAAGGATAGAATTTCGCGCAACGATGAGTAATAAGAAGAAAAGACAAACCCAATTAAAAAGAGCAACCTATTAAGTCTAATATCTATCTTACCTCGCTCGCGCGAGACAAGACACACATTAGACTGGGGGGGCTTGAAGAGGTATGTACCCGCCTCAACACCGAGCGAGGCATGTCAACCCACAAGATATAGACAAGAGGCTTGAAATCAAGAAGGCACAAAGCCAAAACCTATGCGCATGGTGCATATCACATATGCTCACGCATATCACATATGCTCATGCATCACATGCTAAGGCATCACACATGCTCAGGCATCACATGCTCAGGCATCACATATGCTCACGCATCACATATGCTCACGCATATCACATCTGCGCGTGGCGGCATCACATGCTCAGGCATCACATATGCTCACGCATCACATATGCTCACGCATCACATATGCTCACGCATATCACATCTGCGCGTGGCGCATCCGCGCGTGGCGCATATCACATGCTTGTGCATATCACATCTGCGCATGAAACATCTGCGCGTGAGAATAAAGAGAAGACCTCGCGCATCCTCAGGATAGGCGCGTATCACACATGCACATAATCAACCTCGTCCTTATCCAAATCAGGATTAGGGCAACCTTGATGGTGCACGTCAGAAACCTTCCAGAAGGTATCTTTTTAAGGAATAAGAATATGCTGATGTTGACAGCTGCCAATGAAAGGTGGACAACTCAGCAAAACCCATGTGCTACCACGTGATTATAACCAATGAAAAAGCACCAGGTGTCCCAGAGGACACGTGGCGCAAAACAATTGGAGGAGGCCAGCAAGGCCCTAATTGGGTCTGAGCCCAATCATTGAAAACCCTAGCACTATAAATATCATATCAACTCCACAAGGAAGAACACACAATCACATCTAACTACACAGTATTCAGCTATATTAAGCAATACTCTCCAAATTTCCTTACTCTCATATTATTATCTTCTCCTACAAACACTTATTCTCACACCGGAGGGTTACCCCAAAGAGGACCCCTCTGTCCCTTTCTGAGGGGTAAGTTTACGGTGCTGTTCATTTTGTAGGTGGAAGAACCCAGATCCCAGAGAACTATCGGTGGAATAGCATAATCACACCCGAGGAAAGTAGATCGTCTACCAGTGAGTCGATCCACGTTTCTTCAATGTCCAAGATAATTATGGATAAACTTGAAGACCAACATCACCTCAAATATAAAAGTTAAACCCAACTTCACAGTATATAAAAACATATAACGCTAATCATTATCCAATTTCAGTTATCTGTATTTCGTCACTCTAATTCAGTCATACGGTAAAACAAACAAAAAAGTACTAGAGTTGTGAATTTGTGTGAGTTTCTATAGATCTCTTCACCGTTGCCCATAGTGTTTGGTCATTGTTAATTTGTAACTAGGTCACAAAGAAAAACTAAAAAAACAAAATCATTTAGTTTGCGTTGCCCATGTTAGATTATATAGTTTTCTTGATCATTCAATTCCGATTGCCAAGTGACATCTACAGTGTTACTTGTCATTGTAAAACGCCATTTGTTAACCCAACAAAGTTATATTCAACTTGTGTTACCGTTTGAGATTCTATAGCTCTCTTGATCATTCAGTTCCAGTTGCCAAGTGAGATTCTACGTTTCCTTTACATTGTAACTTGGTCGTACAGTTTTTTCATCATTTTAACTCAATCGTACAGTAAAACTAACAATATATATTTATTCAGTTTGTGTAGCCCATGTGAGACTTTATTGTTATTTTAATCATTCAATTTTAGATGGCCTGAGTGAGATTCTACACTTTTCTTAGTCGTTGTAAGGTTGTAACTCAGGTCCTAATGTCAAACTAACAAACAAAAATTAAATAAAATAAAAAATAAAGGTGTCATATTAGAAGTAGGGTGATGCCAATAAAAAAAAGGTCCTCCTAACCACACCTCACCAGACGTTGCGTTCAACCCTTACCGGTGCGGTTTATTCGACGTGATTGATTTGACGACGTCGACGGATGATTTGATTGGTGAAGTCTGTCGTTGTCCTAAAACACGCCGCGTTTAGACCTTAACGTGGCGTTTACAACCATCAATTATTTAGGCAGTTTCCCAGAATTGTGGTGGTATACATTAGCTACATTACATACAAAGTATACATTAGCTAGCCTGCAAAACATAAATTATTTGCTACATTACATACAAAGTGTCCTAATTCCCAACTCAAGAAAATGTCTTGGATGTTTGACGGTTATTTTCCGAGCCCGTCGAGGACAAACGACGAGGCAAGTATTCCGGATTTGAATCTTGCGCCGCCGGAGTTTGTAGATTATGACGGGGGGGGGGGGGGGGGGAGGCGTTACCAAATTTGAACCAGGTATCGTCACATGTTTATTTGGGTTACCCGTCGTCATTAATTTATGAAATTAGATTTGTTAACAATATATTTTGTTAGGAATATTTTGTGCATGACCAACCGGATTGGTATTTGGCGCCTAGCAGCAGTTCATACTTGTCACATCCTGAACATGATTATGGGCAGCCGTCATACCATTTATCAGGAGACCCGCATTACGTTACCCAGCCTTCGTACCATTTTAATACCGAGGAGCCGTATTCATGTAGTCAACGTTCGTACCCATTACCAGTAGGTGATGTGTATCGGTCACAACCAGAACCAGACCATATTCTTGAAACCCCCCACGAGAATGTTGATGAATATTACGGCAGACATAATTCTGACGACGTTGGTGATAATTACATTCGCGAGGCTAGGGTGTCATATAAAACGGATATTGTACGAGCCAATTTGTTTTGTTTAATAAAAGTATTTTGTAATTAGTAGTTGGGTTGAACTTGTTTTAAATTTGACGTTAATACTGTTTCAGCTATTTTCTTCCCGTGAGGAGCTGGAGGAGTGGGCGAAGAAAAGAGGTCGGGAGCACGGGTGTGTTGTTTTTGTCCAGCGGTCTAGGCCAAGAGCCGTGGATCTTGGATGCAATCGCGGCGGCGAACCAAAACTCACCGCCACAATCAGGCGTACAGGAAGTATAAAGAAGGGCTGTCTGTTTAAGCTAAAAGGAAGGCACAATCGTGTTGGTAATTTTTGGAAGCTTGAGGTCGTAAACGAGACGCACAACCACGACCCGTTCGTATTTAAGGAGGGTCACGCGTATCTAAGGAGAATGACTGACGAGATGGTTGATATGGTTGCGAGGTTACACGCGGATGGCTTGAAGACATCAAAAATAGGTCTACTGTTACGCAGACAGTTGCCCGAAGCCTGCGTTATTGACAAGGACATACACAATCTTATAGAGAGCTGGAGAAGAGAAAATACAGTTGGCGATACCCCAATGCAGGTTCACGTTTTTGAATTTGATTTGTTGCAATGGATGTTCAAATTAATATATTAACGTCAAATAAAACCGGTTGCAGGTATTTGAAAGCTTCCTGATTAATAACGGGTTCGTTTATCACACACGGGAGAACCCTGCCACAAACCGCGTAGAGGACGTATTCTTTTGTCATGACACGTCGCATGAAATTTGGTGTGCGTTCCCCCATTTGCTTCTGATTGACACCACTTACAACACAAACATGTACAAGTGGCCGTTTGTGCAGTTTATTGGCGTAACATCGACGTCGAAGTCGTTCTGTATCGCGCACGCGGTTCTACTTAGGGAACGCCAGACGGATTTCACATGGGCCCTCGAGCACCTGAAAGGTATGCTCGAGGATTATATTGAGTCGCGCGTCATAGTCACTGACAGAGACTCGGCCCTGATGAATTCTTGTAAACAAGTATTCCCGAATGCTACCAGAAACCTGTGCCAGTGGCACATATGTGAGAATATAAAGAAAAAGTGGAAGGGTATCTATGACAGCGAGGCAAGAGAAGATTTCGCTCTATTATGGACGGTCTTGTGTGATTCTCCCACTTTCGATGAATACGAATATAACTGCTTAAAGTTGCAAGAAATGTTATTCAAAATTGGGAAAGAAAGTAAGTCGTTCTGATTATTAATATACAATAAGTGTTAATCTAGTAGTACATTTCATAAGTTTAATTTTGTTTCGTTTTCAGAGGTATGGGACTATATCCATGATAGCTGGCTGTCACGAGACAAGGAAAAGTTTGTATCTTGCTGGATGGCCGATCGGTTAAACTTCGGCAAGAGTACAACAAACCGAGTCGAGAGTCAGCATGCGAACTTGAAAAGGCACCTTAACGGGGCCAACAACACCCTCCACGCATTTGCGGCTTATACCCTTGAGCTTATAGAAGCCCAGAAGATTGAAATCGGAGCAACATTTGAAAAATCCCGGATTACTTTGAAGAGAGACCATAACCTTCAGGTTTTTTACAGGCTACATTATAAAGTGTCGATTAAGGCTCTTACACTACTAGAAAAGGAGTACGGAAAGCTTGACAAGATGATCGTGTCGGGACATACGTGCCGATACCAGTTGCGAACATCTATGGGGTTGCCGTGTGCTTGTGAGGTGGAGCGTCACCTTGATACTTTGGTACCTATTCCACTAAAATCGATAGACCCGTTCTGAAAGAAGCTTGACTTCGATCCAGTGGTCCCACAGGTAGAAGAAGAAGACTTCGAGGCAGAAATGGAAGAGCTTAAACAGACGGTTTTGATACGTAAAGATCGAAAATAGAAAAGAAGTCTTTTATCGAAGATTTGGTCCGTTCTTCCCGGAAACTCAAATAAAAAAGAGCCAGAGAAACGGGAGGACCCTCGCGGGCGCCCAAACCTAAATCAGCAAACAAAAAAGGTCGAGGCCGCTAGGCACAGCTCGTATATCCCTTCCTCGTACCCCACTTCGTTCTCACAGAACACTGACCAAACCCCCTCATTCTTGGAGCGTTCGCGGTCGCAGTCCCATTCACAGCTTAAGATGCCCCCTCCTAAACCTTCAAAACGGTCGTCTAAGAAAAAGGAGACTAGAGCTGCCATAGGTTTTCCTTTAGTTGTTTATCCGGAAGATGTTGCAGCGGTAAATCGGTATAAGGGCCTTGTTCCAAGCTGGAGTTACCCTTACATCTCAAGGATCATAGACGTAAACCTGACGGTAACTGCGGTTTTCGGGCAATTGCGGAGGGTTTAGGAATGGGTCAAAATTGTTGGAGGGAGGTTAGGGTTTCCATGAAGAATGAGATGGATAGGAACCCAGATTGGTGGAGGGAAAGATTAAATACGGAGCACCCGGAGTTTTTTGAGACGACCCGTAGCCGGTTAGATTTTTTAGAAACGGTTCAAGATGCGCCCAGCAACCGTTGGTTTCAGTTACCCGCCCATGGATACGTCGTTGCTCAAGCATTTAATTGCGTTCTGATTCTCATGGAGCCGCATAGCAGCCAGACCTTTTTCCCGATGAGAGAGGGACCAGATCTGTTTCGTGGTCATCCGGTACTGGCCATTGCTAATGTTACAGATGCTCATTGGCTATATATACAACTTGAAGGGGATTTCCCGGTGCCTTTTCCGGTTCGTACTTGGGCGAGATTTGCAAAAGAAGAGGCATACGGTTGGAGGGCCTTGTATGAAAATTGTATAAACGACTACCTTAGAATCATGTCAAGTTGGCGAGTCGAATGTGATACAGTTGATTTAACCGCTTGATTGAATATTTAAATCGATGTATCACAACCACATATTATACGCACTGTGCGATTAAGTTAACATAAAAATATGTAATTTTATGTACTAATCGAATATCATTAAATATGAAGAACAATCGAACACGATGACACAGTTGTCCAAAATAGCATCCACACGTCCACCATTAGTAGTCTTCGCAACCTTTTTCTTGTAACTTTCACACCTAGTTTATTTGAAAACGTATGGTATTTGTTTTGGTGAAACTTGGTGAATGAGTTTGGGAGAGAGGTGTCATATGGTTTATGAGTTGGTGGGGGTGGGGGTGACAGGTTGTTTAGATGCTTTAAATGTATTGGCTTTGTAAAATGGAAAAAAAATCTCTAACCGCCACGTTAAGAGGTATACGTGACGGTTTTATCCCATTATTTTCCGACGTGTCATGTCGGTGCGTTACCAATAACCCCACGTATAGTCCTTGACGTGGCGTTAGTGTTCCACTATTTTTAGCCTGTCAAATATTGTTTCCCCCTCTTTCAGTCTATATTTCTTATTCAGCCGACCGATTCCCCTCTTCCCCGTATTATTCCTTCTTCCGGCGACAGTTAGAGGGATGTCTCAAACCAAGTCTAGTCAACACTCCTCTAGGTCATCTTCGAAGCCTTACTGTGCAGATGACCTTTGTGTGAGATGCCCATGTGGAGCCGCCACATGTTACCGGATATCCAGGACCGATGCAAACCCCAGTCGTCGATTTTTGTGCTGTGTAAGTCTTTAATTACTAACGAATTAGTGTTTATGTCTGTTAATCTAAGTTGATTCCTTTAATTTGGGTTAGGTCAAATTTAGGTGTTAGTGTTCTTAGTCTGTTAATCGAATTAGGGGTTTTTGTTTGTTGATATATTAAGTCCATTATAGAAGGGGAGTTGTGGATGGCTAAAATGGGCCGATGATCCCACATGCCCTAGTTGTGAAAAGGTAATTCAAGCAATGGTGAATATGATGAACAAGAAAGATGAGTTTGCAAGAATGAAAACCAAAGAAGTAACAAAGTTGAAGATGTTGCTAACTATTAGTTGGTTTTTGTTCTTTGTTTATGTTTGTGTTTATTGACTAGCTGATAACATCGTATTTGTAGTATGGGATACTGTAATCTTTGTTGTTGTTGTTTAATGTTTAGAGTTTCATGTTTCATCTATTTACTTTCCACATTATTAGTCATGTTGCAGCCATGATGAAAAAGAGAAGGATCAAATTGAGAATGTTGTGAATGTAGTTCAGTTTGACAATGAAGCAAGTCAAATGGAAGACAAAGAATGTCAATTGGTAGAAGATGAGTTGATTGCTTATTTGGTGCAAGAGGATGAATTATTTAGACCAAGTGAGGAGCATGAAATAGATCCGGGTGATATTATGACCCTGAGGTTTTGAAAGCAGCTTTCAACTACACTAGTGAGCCGGAGGAAGCTTACTATCATGATCCATATAAAAATGAGCCGGTGTGGGATTCTGACTGGTCAAACGATGATTGTCATTGGAAGTAGTATTGTACGTGGTTTGTGATGCTTTATGTATTGTAATGTGTTACTTAAATTCTGCACGTTTAAATGTGTTGTAATGTTTGTATGAATTTCTAGGTATCCTATTTATATTAAAATAATCATCAACCGTTTGCAAATAGGGTATAGTGAAACGAAGTGGCCGTGAGGAAAACTGTATTTATAATTTTTAATTAATAATGATTTTTTGTCTTTTAATCCACGTGACGAATGTTATTGTGTAATCATCTCTATGTTGAATCTATTGCGTTGACAAAAATAAGGATGGATGTTGTTTCTACGGAGGTCATTTATAAGACCATTCTCGTTCGTGAACCTTTTAGTAGTTTGGTTGGCACCTATACTTAAATAAAAATCAAAAATTATTGTTTGGCAAGAATTTTTTATATTTCACCTATAAATTGATATTTTGTCTATAATTTATAATATTTAATATTTCTAAAAAATTTGAATATACAGTTTTGTTTTATATTTCTTATATGAGATAAAAACTAATCATATTACATATAGGTATAATAAAAAATAATTAGTTGGGTTGATTTGTGAATGAGTATGAAAATTTGAGTACCTGGTAACATATACCCGATTAGTTGGGTTTGTTTGGGATAGACTTTCATAACCGGGTATGGGTTTGGGAATACCAAAACTCGACCCATTGCCAATCCTAACTTGGGTTTTTAAGTGTTAACCGCCACGGTAATATCTTCAAGAACCGTATAATGGTAACGTGGATCTCTAGAAACTGTGATAAGCCTGTAAAAGCCTTTGCATGCAATATTGTCGGCCTTTACCTCTGCGTAAAGCTCTTACCTTTGTGTATATTGATTTCCTAAATATCTGTAACCGCTGCATTAAGAACTTAACGTCGCGTATTTAGGTAAGGGGCAAATCTACAAACTATGAAAAGCCTGTAACTCACCTATTCACTTTGAAGAGAAACCCCGTGTTTGCATGTGGAAAAAAGTGGGTATGTCTTAACCGTCACGTTTAGACATAAATGCGAGGTGAAATATTAATAAAAATTTTGACCCCTATAAAAAGTTGCAAAGAAATATATTTTTCCTAATTTGTAGTTCAGATTTGATGACAGTGGAGACGATATAGGTTGTCGAGTTCTGTCTTTAAATATATGTATGACAACATATTATTTCGAATATGATATTTGTTTGGTATTTTTAACCCTATTTTTATCGATATCGTTCATTGTTAATGCGATATATATATATATATATACATTGTATTCCAATAATAAATGCCGATAAACATGACCTCGTTTGAAGATGCCACTTTTACGTAATATATAATGATACTGTAATCTATAGGTGGTGCAAACTAGTTTTCAAACAAATTAAACATTGAGATATACATTGCAGTAATAAAGACTCCAAAATAGCATCTACACAGCTACCGATATCTGCTGGACACCCGCCGTAAAGTTGACCGACGAGACCGTATTATATATTAATAATAATGTACTCCAAAATAGCATCCACACATCCACAATTTGATCGTTTATTTTACGCGGAAATTTCTATGGCTGCGTAGAAGCTATTTTCGGGCTACATTGTTATTATTTTGCAGGGTAATATATTGTTGAATGGGTAGAGTGGTGTTGAGGCCTAACGATTTATTGTGGTATTGAGCCATAGATTATCGGTTGTTATATAGATGGTCTCTGAGTCCCTTATCCGCCACGTTACGGCCTTGACGTGACGTATGAGGGTAACTCGAAATCGACAAAATCTGAAAAGGCTGCAACAGAGCGTGTTATCGGCAACGGTAGGCTATTAACGCGGCGTATAACGCTTACTCCAACATTGAATAGAACGGGCTCGGCAAGATCATTTGATTTAAATTTCTAAACGATTACATTAGAAAATAGTATTGTTAAAATTTTATATCTCATAACGGCATGGAAAAAACATCATAATCGTTGCTTAAAAGTTACAAACGATTACAATTGACAAAACTAGTACAACAAGATATTAACACATATTGTAGTTTAAAATAGCATCTACACAGCCTTGTCTGCCACCTTCTTTGCTTGATAATCTAATGGCACGTCAATTACGGGGTCCTGACAATGCACTCTCTCTGTTCTTGTTTTCTTGTTGTTCTTCCAACAACTTAATGCCAACACCCCACTGTTGATCTTAATGACAGCTTCTATCCCAAAGAATAATAACTAGACCAAAATAACATCTACACGGCTAACGTTCTCTCTTTCGGTTGACACATATTTTCCTCTTAATCATTGAAATTAGAGTTGGGGTCATCATAATTAAGAGTGTTTTTAATGTACTGTACCTTTATGACTGAGAGTTGATGATAGTGAAGACGATGATGGTTGTCGTGACTTCACTTTCAAAATATGTACGAAAGAATTGCGTTTGATTAGAAAATATTATTGTGTTCCTTGTGTAATGTGTTATGATTTTTAAATCTAATATTTAAAATATTTAAATTACAATATTTAATAAAAGTGTTATGATAAACAAGTAAATGAGAATTAACAACTTCAAATTAGCATCAACACAAATTTGATGACAACGGCCACTGCTCGAACATCGAAATCAACGTACCACATTTTTTCCTTAGGGACTACCAATTTTCCGAGTCGCATATATTTTTATATGTTGAGATCCTGATTTACATTAAAATATAAAATATAATTAACCGGTATGTATAGAACATAACTCTGCGTATATTTGGTCCACTGGTCTCCGACATGTCAGGAATCTTCCAGTACTGAAAGCCTGTCTGATGTACGTTTAACCCCACGGTATGTTCCTAACGCGACGTATAGTTTGTTTACATACTTTGTGCACCCCGACTTTTGTGTGTAACATATATACCAACATGCCCATTACATCCAACACACCAAAAAACCCGCAAAATATGGAGAAAAATAACGATGGGTTTTATAGTTCTCAACCGGCTCCAAAATATGCAAAAATCACGGACAAAAATTGGAGGCGTGTAAGGAGGCCGTCTATTGTAGACGTTTCTGGCGCGTCATCATATACTCATTCAGGAAGTCCAGAAGAAGAAGATCCTATCGAACGCCCCCAACAAACAAAGATATTTGCGGTTGAAGTTGAAGAGTCTAGGAACTGGTCGAAGGATGCCGTTGATTTTTATAACAACGGGGATGCACCGTTTTGCCATACTCGTTTCATCACCAAACCTTTAGATCGTAACTTTTGGGGTGCCCTGCTAGGTTTCGAGTCCAACGGGTGTTTGTCATCTCTTGTGAGTGACTATTTAAATTTAAATTATATTACAACAAATTATATAGACCATGTATTATTTTTACGTATTATTTTTATCTCACGAAATTGTACAGCATGTTGAAGCGTGGACACTTAGAATGATGCGTGTTAGACAGTCAAGGCTATTAAAATATCCAAGCGAAGAACAACGTTGGACGGTGTTGCCTCCTGATTTCTACGTTCATATGAAAGATGTGAACTCGTTAGCCGCTAGGGAGATGGCCGGTGAAAAAGAACCATACCCTCCATTTTGGGAGGTTGATTACGTTTATCTCCCATTATGGATTCAACAATCGGACTGGCTCCTCGTTCGTATTGATTTGCGGACCATGGTAATTACCCAATACTGGACCGACACGAGGTGGAGGAATGAAAAAAGACGTTATGTTGCGTACTACATTGAGATGATAACTTTGTTTTTCACGTGGTTTCTTGATGCTATTCACTATTGGACCAGGTCTACTCACCACATGAAGTATGAAATGTCTGTTGGTTTGGTTGAGATAGATGTTCCTCAAGATAACGGTAATGTTTCTACTGCCGGGGTTCTTGTTTGCATGATGATGGAAAACCTTGTTAGAAACAAATCTCTGCTGATAGAAGATGACGTGGAAGAGGCTTGTATTAGATACCGTCATCACATGGCAAACCAACTTTATAGATGACGTTGTATTTGATTGTAGTATTATATTCACATTTTATTGACTTATGTTTACCACCCCCATTCACAAACCAACCCTAAACCAATCTTCAGTTATATAAGTGTTTAATTGTTTTTTATTAATAATTGTTGTGTTTTTTTTAAGAGTGTTTAACAATATAAAAAGTAACTTCTTTATTTAAAATTTAAACAATACAGATATGTATTATTTTTGGCATGGTATTATGTCTAGGATAAGGAATTAAAATAATTTCTTTATTTTATAGATTTTTATAGATGGTTTCTATCGGCCTTTACCTCTGCGTTAAGAACTCACCTCGGCGTATATGGGTAACATGGAAATCTACAAAGTGTCGGAATAAAGTCGGGCTTACCGTTACATTGAGGGATTACCGCGGCGTTTAACACCTGAAAAACCCTGAAAAACCTGTAAAGCCTGAAAAGCCTGCGCAAATAATGTCGGTGAGAATCGTTGCGTTATGTCACAACCGGGGCGTTGAATGATAATGTCGGTAGGTCACAACCGATAGGCAACAATTGTAAAAGAATAGTCAACTTTATTTAAGTGTTTTTGGTGAATATAAATATTTTTATATTAAATATATATTGTTTATTTTTAAATAAAGAAGTTTTTTTTTATATTTCTAAACACTTTAAATAATTAAAACAACTATTATTAATAAAAAAACAATTATAAAATTATATTTATTTAATAAAAAGTACTGGAATGACAAATAATCTGAGATTGTGCAAACTTACGGTGCATATATACGCCTCATTAAATAATAGTCTTACACAAGTTACAATTACATTAGAACGAACGAGCGACTAATTACAAACTAGTCCTAAGATTTTTAAAATAGCATCTACACAACAAGAACATTTACAACAATTGCTTCATTGTCAAAATCCGCCTGCAACCTTTTGTTCATGATTAATAGTAATGACGCACACCAGTCATTACTCCTAGCTGACCGAATTCAAAAATCCCTTAAACCTTCTGGGATTTTCGAGACTGTTGGGATTCATGAAGGGGGGCCTCTAGGCACGTTCATCCCCCTCCTTTTATATTGATTTTAATAAAGACTACAAAATAGCATCTACACAGCCACCAATATCCGCTCGACCAACCACGTTAAATTGACCGACGAGACTGTATTCTATATTAATAATAATGGAATCCAAAATAGCATTCACACAGCCACAATTATCTTCTTAATTTCAGACCGAATTTATCGTGGTTGTGCAGATGCTATTTTCGGGCTCCATCGTTATTAGTTTGCAGGGTAATATATTGATGAGCGGACTTAAATCGTAGATCGATGAGACCATTTTCTATACTAATAATAATGGACCCCAAAATAGCATTTACAAAGCCACAACTTTCTTGTTTATTTCAGACCGAAATTTTCATGGCTGTGTAGATGCTATTTTCGGGCTCCATTGTTATTATTTTCCAAAGTATTACGGTAATGTATGGGTGGGTAGGGGATTAACAATTTTTGGTTGTATGGAGCCTACAGATTTTCGGGTGTTTATATAGTGGTTTCTGTGGTCTTCTAAACGCCGCGGTTCGATCTTAACGGTGCTTTATGAAGGTTACTCGAAATCCCAAAAAGTTGTAAAAGACTGTCAACCACTGCAAGAGGAGCGTGTTAACCGTCCCGGTAAGCGTTTACCGCGGCGTAGAATGATGATGATGTTAATATAAATGCTTTTTTAAATGATTTTTATATTGTTTATTTTTAATTAAAGAATTTATTTTAACCTATTATAAACACATTTTTTTAAAAAAAGTGAACAATTATTAATAAAAATATTTAAAACTTATTTTTATTTAACATACATTAATGAAGTTTAGTTTTGTTGGCTTAAATTGGTTGAAAATAGAGATATTAGTTTTATAATAAAAATTGGGTTTGTTGGACTAATTTGTATGTGAATGAAATTAGTCTAACAAATTATAATAATAATTGTGGTGGATGATATGATGATGAGGGGAATGTTCATGTACATTTTGATCTTATATCAGTACGTAGAAAATAATGCAAATTTATTTAAAAATGCAAACGTAAGAAGCAATATCAACTACAATACCAATCTACACAAACAATGACTTATAATAACAAAGAAAAGAACCTAAAAACTCATGATGATGGTATGATTGTAACAACTCGGGTTTTCCATCTAATATATTATATCCATTACTCGACTTATTTGCGTTTTTGGTAAACTAATCATTAAACTATTATATTATTAATTATACTTTAATATCCATTTTAACTTTGATTAATATACACTTTTCACCCCTTAACTAGCTTTAACCCAACCTTGCATCCACTTATAATTTACAAGGACTAAATATGCAATTTACTTATATTAATCCAACCCATTAACCCATCACCAAACCCATCTACCCAAACTCGTATCCATTTTGTTTTTCTTGGACCCGAATTCACAAATCCATAACTTGGACCTTAATTTTCGTTTGTATGATGTAATTGATATAGGAAATTGCGTGTTATTACCAATTTCGGCCTTAACCGACAATCCATATATGTTAATCGTATCTCTTTGATTCGTTTTTCCTTTTTATCTTAGCCGAGACTATTGTAATCTTGTTGGACACGAAAATAGATGTTATAATCCAATTAACTGCGTATATACGATCGCTTAACCGTAACTAATGTTAACCCTATAAATAATTGCATCAGTATCACCATTTAATTGCTTGTTCATTCATCTTTTACCGCCGGCATGTCTGCTTCCGTTTACCCTCTTCTGGTCGCATTAAGAGGTAATTGTTTGTGTGGTTTAGATCGAGATATAGGGTAGATCAATAGCCCTAAACTTGATTTGGTTAATTGTAATCGGATTGACCAATTTGAATTTCTAGGGTTCTTAATCAGTATGGTCAAGACCTCTTGTGTGTTTATAACTAAACGAGCGGGACCTAATTTGCACGTCGCCATTGGGGCCAGCTGGTTAACACGTGTTACTTTGGGGGCAGAGGTCGCGGGTTCGACTCCCTGCGCCCCGTTTTTTTGGGAATTTCCTTGTTTTATTTTATATAAACCATTTAATCCTTATATTTACAATAATAATAACTAAATAATAATTATTTCACTAAAACTCGATTTTGTAACACTCGTTTAACTCTCGTTTTCGTTCTCGTATACACATAAAGGCTTATACACGTATATGTAAATATAAATAAGTATATTATACTTTAAAGACTATATATAAATATATATATTAACTTAAAATCTAATATTTTTATATAAAATTAAGTAAACTATAAAAGTTAAAAGTAATATTTTTTACGTTATTTTCTTTATAAATTAGAATAATTACTTTATTTTATAAATCTATATATAATATTATAGTATTATAATATTTACTTATTAATGATTATCGAGTTGTTGTAATCGATCTTAAATCTTTACTTAAGCGTATCCGTTACTCTCGTTTCTTTTAGGATTTATCGTTCGCGTGTGACTTTTTCCGTCTTCTCATTTTCTTAATCATCCTTTGTTCGTCTATCGATGTGAGTATCACATTCCCCTATTTTACCGCTTTCAACGTTTTGGGGACATATGCGTAAATATATTTTCTCATACATACTTATACTTAAAACTGCAACTTTGTCTTATGTGTTAACAACTTATACCTTACTTGTTTATGTGCTTATTTGCTTTGTATGCTTTCGCATTCGGAGAGGTCCAACATTATCTCAGTCTAGTATGATCATACGCCAGTCGTTATAGCTTTGTGCTTGTCGACATCTCAGTTATACTTACTCATTTGGTTATTTTGTTATTCTCATATGACTTGTTGCAAATACATATTTTTATTTATACTTTGAACTGGTGTGTTGCTCACTCAACCTTGTGTTGACAAAACTATATTATTTTCAACGCATATGCAGGTATTCGTTTGATGTGAAGTACAAGATCACTTAAGGATTTATGCTAGGAGAAAAACTTAATGAGACATATTGTAATTGATTGATATATGTATTTGTGTATTTGAATTTTGTATGGATAATTGTTATTTGGAAATTTATTTAATAGATATCGACACTTTTAATATTGCATGATAGTACCTTGAGAGCTGTGAAAATCAGTTCGTGCCCCGACATTTCCGCCGTAGGTTGGGGTGTGACAATGATGATGATGTTATGATGATGATGATGATGATGTTATGATGATGATATGAAACTAATATTATTATGATGATGATGATGTTATGATGATATGAAACTAATATTATGATGATGATGATGATGATGATGATGATGATGATATCATAATGATATGATAATGGTATGATGATGATGTTATGATGATGATGATATTATGATGATGATGATATCATAATGATATGAAGATGATGATGATGGTATGATGATGATGTTATGATGATGATGATGGTATGATGATGATGTTATGATGATGATGATATGAAACTAATATTATGATGATGATGATATCATAATGATATGATGATGATGATGATGATGATGATGGTATGATGATGATGATGTTATGATGATGATGTTATAATGATGATGTTATGATGATGATGATGACATGAAACTAATATTATGATGATGATGATATCATAATGACATGATGATGATGATGATGGTATGATGATGATGATGTTATGATGATGATGATATCATAATGATATGATGATGTTATGATGATGATGTTATGATGCTGACGTTATGATGATGATGTTATGATGCTGATGTTATGATGATGATATGATGACGGTATTTACAAAGTCGGGTTTTAGTGAAATAATTCATATTTAGTCATTATTATTATTAATAAGATTAATTGTGGCTTAAAACATGGTGTACAGGGGTCGAACCCACGACCTCTACCCACAAAGCTTCAAGTCTTAACCAGCAGGCCATAAGGCGACGTGCATAAGCAATCTGTTTCTATAATTAATATACAAAGGAAGTTCATCTCAAAATTTGTTTCATATATGTGACAGTGAACAGATATATATTTTGTGAATGAACCCATATACAATCGAGAATACTGGTCTGGTGGTAATACTCCTCCCTTTAATCCAGCCAACACTCCTATCAACCCGGGTTCGACTCTCATCTGCAGCGCCTTATTTTTTTATTTCCACTTTTTTCCTTTTTTTTTACCCAGCAAGTTAGGTTATTTATTTTTACCCAGCGATAACAAACAAAAAGATCACACAACTTCCCTTCCCCACCACAATTGCAGGTCAAACCCTAACCCACCACCACCGCCGCAGTCCACCGTCGACCGTCTCTCTTTCAGCCACACCGTCCGTAGCCTTCCTTTCCATCCATATTATCCATCTCTCCTTCACTCTAGTCTTCACCAATAAGGTATATTTTAATGTTTTGGTTCAATTATTATTTTTTTGTTTACTAAAATTACAATTAGTAAGAATGATTATGTTGAAGTTTGTTAAATGATTATGTTGAAGTTTGTATGGGTTGACTCTCGTATATGTTAGAGTATTTAATCGGGTTAGGGTTTGATAATCAAGTTATATAGGTATACTTGAGCGGGTTATTTAAGGGTTTGATAATCAGGTTATATAGGTTTGATAATCATGACTGTGTTGACCTTGTTAGATGACTCAACTCGGGGTGTTCAAGGCCCGGTTTTGACGGTTTTCGGGTCAAACCGAACCCAAACGGTTTGCAATTATCCAAAACTAATAACCGAACCGTTGAGATTTAAAACCGAACCAAACCGAACCATTATTAACGGTTTGGTTCCGGTTTGGTTTCACGGTTTGGGGTTTATACAATGCACCTTTTTTTTAATAAACTTAAAGAAATACTATATATTATGAAATATTAAACAGTAAATATATACGATTAAATCTTTCGTCCGGTACAGTTTTATACGGTCGGTTTGAAAATTTGAAACCAAAATCTTATTTGTTTCAAATATCCATCAACAGTTGTGTTTATTGAGAAAACTAAAATGTGGCTTTTAATATATATATATGTGTGTGTGTGTGTGTGTGTGTGTATATGATAAACAAATGGACATCATAGAGGAAGACATCATCTACCAGCAGCATGAGGAGAAGGAGGCTGAGCAGCGCCCAAGACGGAGGCGGCGGAGAGAACAGCCGCCAAAACCTATTGAAGGGGATGATGTGTTGGTGGGTTACCCACACACGCAATTTGTTCTCGGGACACTCGAGCACGACCAGTACATCCAGCTCCGATTGATGAACCCTATGCCGAATACCATTTTAAGCCTCAGTTTTATGGAGTCGGTTGGCGAGGACCAAAGGATGTTAGGGTTTGTCGGCAACGACACGTCGTGGATGAGGATGTTTACGATGAACTACCCCGCACACCGGGAGCTTACGCTAGAGGTTTATTCTACATTCCGTTTCAGGTGTTTTTCTTTTTACTTTAACTTTGTTTTCCGCCTACACATTACTTTAATTTCAGGCCATGGGAGGAGGGGAGGCCAGAGGTGCCGATGAGAGATCAGATTCCAGAGGGTCGGGCGTGGGAGGTTTCGTTCAAGATGTTTGGGGTCGAGCGGTACTTTTCATTGGAGAAGTTCGCCGTGGCGATCGGCTTTTACACCGAGGAGGAGGTCCGGCAGCCGATCTACACCGCCAGCGTCCGCAGGGCCACGGACGATTATCTGCGTGTTTGGTGGCGCGCGATTGCGAGTAACCCTTTCCCTAAAGGTAGCCAAACAAAAGCCTCCTACATCATTGACCCGTTGTACAGGTACGTGAACCTATGTTACTTTACATTACGCTACATTGTAATATATTACGCTACATTATATCATATTTACCTTATATTATATTTCGTTGTGCAGGTACCTACACAGGCTGATAGCCTCGTCAGTACAAGGTCGACATCAAGGTGCTGACCACTGCAAACTCTCAGACTTGTTCTTTCTGCGGTGCCTGTTGACGAAGATCGATTGCAACCTCGCCCATGGCTTCGCCTACTACATCGCCACATACCCGCACAGGCAGGGAAGAGGATCGTTGCTCGTGGCCCCTACGTGACGCGCATCGCGCATTATTTGGGACTTGAAACACAGGTAAATAACCTTACGATCCCGACTGTATCTCCCCGCGAGCTCGCCCGTGGTAGCGCCCAGGGCATACGTATTGTTCTCAAGTTTAGGGACCCCGACGGGACAAGAAGAGACCGTCTCGTCACGGACTTCGGTATGCCACCGTACATACCGGTGCCATTAGTCGAGCCTCCACCATTGATTGCCCCGGAGGTGCACGTCGACGACAACCACGAAGAGCAATCGGGGGACGAGGACAGAGGGGAGGGGGAGGATGAGGCGGCGGATGGAACGGAGCAGGTTCAAGTTACTTTTATAACTCGTTTACATTTATTTGTTTATGTCTAAATATTAACATTTAATTCTCACTTTAATGTCAGCCAAGGGTGCCGCAGCACGCACCGCGCACCTATTGCGCTGTGCGTTTAGACCATGCCACTGATGCACGCTTACAGAGAGTCGAGGCCGCGGTGCTACGGATGCAACGTCAAATGGATTGGATGATGGAGAGGGAGGCCAGCCGACAGCGCGGTGAGGATTACACATTACCTCCCCCACGCTTTGATCACGAGGCTAGCACATCAAGGGCCGGCGCCGGCGCCTCAACCGACGGAGACGAAGACGGGGACACGGTAGTGTAAATATTGGTTTACACTACTTTTTAATATTCTATCAAACTTTAATATTTTGTATGTTATGAAGTTTTTATGAACTCGTTATGAACTTTACAAGTTCAAATTTTGTATGAACGGGAACTTGTTATGAACTTTTATATTTTGTATCACATGGTTTTATGTTTTTTATGCTTTCTAATATTGAAAGGTAAATCCAACCAAGTAGATAAACATGGTCATAATATTAGTTTAACTACATAAACAAAAAAGAAAACGAGGAGAGCTTTGATTCCAAAACACCAAAAATCAAAGCAAAATGAAGATGTTTATTTCATTTAATATTTTTTTAAACAAATAGCCAACACCTCATATTATATTCCTCAAGTCACTTATTTTATATTTATTTAAATATATATCATTTTTTATCATAATAATCATAATCATATAATTAAAACAAATTTATATTTAAATCAAATTCTTATAATTATCAACTTAGGTTAATATCATTAATATTAATATTAATGATAATAATATGTTGATTTGAAATGGTGAGATGATAGTTGATTTGATTGATTGACCACATCGTCGTACCCCGCCGCGTTTACTCCTTAACGTCGCGTCTTGTGCGGTTTTCTAACCACACCGCCGGTGTGGTTAGAATTGCCCTAAAAAACATCTTTCAACGAAATGGTGAAATTTTAAATTAACATGGACCTCATCAAAAGGCTAGATAGTTTGTCAACATATGACACTTCAATCATGCAACCACACAGGTAAACGACAAGCGACATATCATATGTCAACAATTATTATATCAACAGTTGGTATTTCAACACAACAAAGAACCATCACTACAATGACATGTTTATATTTTAGTACATCTTTGATTCGTTTTATATTATAAAGTTCAAATGTTGACAGAACAAAATCCCCAACATACCAAGTGTTACTAAACCAAAAGAAATAGAGTTTATTGTAATAACTATAATTTCAAAGCAAATTAAAGGTGAAAATCCAAATTATGTCTCGTTGGCTGATAATAATCTATACTGACAATTTAACTAAGGGAAATCCTAGCTTTCGAATAGTAATCGATCCATCCCAACAAACAATTGACTTATTTTTTATTCCAATCGAAATATTATAAAATGTTTCGAAATGCAAAAATGAAATCTAGAAGTTACTTCTCCACTGTAATGAGATTAGTATAATCATCAGTCAAATTGTTGGTATGTATAGTGGTCAGTGAGTTTTAAACTAATAAAACCCAATTGGCCTACTTTTAATCGAATCTATTTGCAAAATGGACAAACAAAATGCTTCTATGCCAACCAAATTAACATCAAGAGGTTGTCCGTTTTGACTCGTTAAGCTAGCCCGCATGGACCATCTATTTTGTCACATGTAGTTTTCAGTTTTCAGGCATCTAATTAAACAAATAAAGCCACATTGTCATTCAATCTTTTACCTAGACTTTCATTGGTCCACCATATAGAAGCTTCTGTATTCGCTTTGTTGAAAACGCTTACTTCTGTAAACAGTTTAACCGGTCGTTTTATCTGAATGCCAAATAAGGGGTTGGAATTAGACCACACAATTATTAACACTGTTCAGACTTGTGTAAACTCAGGATTCCAGGGATTAAAGGATTTTAAAGATTACAGATTTATAAGTATTTAAATGGTGAAAGCTAATTAGATATAAAAACCAAATTATACTCGTGTGATTGTATGTATGTATGTATATAGGTATGTATAAATTTAACAACAGAATTTGATAATTCTGTTAATTTGATTGCAAACACCATAAATAAATAACAATAATTATACTAATGTTGATTGTTGAAAGTGATACCACGGCTCTTCAAAAAAGTGTTGATTTCGACCCATTTGCTTGTTGATGGGTCAATTTGAGATGTGTTCTATCTAACATGGGTCAGTTACAAAATCAGCTAAGAATACGGAACTGGTCAAACGCTCAAATTCTGTTTTTAATACATATGGCCCGACCCGTACTAGAAATGAGTTGTTTCGATCCAAGCCCGTCTTCACCCAGCCCGCCATACACATTAATCAATAGAGGAAAGGATTTGACCATGAGATATAGTCAACAAAGCTTACTTTGTTCTGTCTTGTAATGTCACCAATGACTTCAAAACACCGGGACCAATCTTGTCAGCAAGAACACCTTGTTCCGATATCAAAAAAGATTTCTCCTTTACATAACTTCGCAGTTTCTTAACATCATAATCAAGCCTCGTTTGATCTACAAATTCAAAACTCATTTATTGGTTAATAAATGCAAAACACATGTTGATTAAAAACATAATGGATATGATGAAATGGTACTATTGAGAAACATTGATAAGACTAGTCTTTCATCAGACCAGACCTGTATTATTGATGATAGCAGTTATTTGGCATGTATGTCGGTAGTGGGTCGTTTCTATACATGGTAAAGATAGTGATACATCTTAAATCAACTTTGCCTGGTGTGAAAATACAAGTTAAATAAGTGGGCCATCACATTCATGAAGGTCTGTGTGTACTAAAGGAAGCATAATTTCAACAAGAACATGCACCACTTACAAAGAGGGTTCAAACGTTAAAAACTGCATTATGAGATGATCTAGCAAGGAGTTCAAATTAGTTGGTGTCATGAGAAAATAAACAATGGCAAAGCCTGATAGACGCTTTATTATTCGGTACGTTACAGCAATCAACTATTTGATCAAAGCCCATAATTATGAAACTCACATTCACTTTCAGCCTACAAATGTGTTGTGTAACAATTATATTGAAGCGGAGAAACAGAAGAGAATTAAGAAGCTTTGTGGGAATTCAACTTTTGCATACGTTAACTAGTATGGGTTATAAACTAATTCAAACACTAACACACTAACCATTATAACTTTAAACTAACTGAGTCAAATAACTAAATAAAGAGTCCAAGAAGTCACTCTTGAATGTGCGTGAATGTTGTAAGTGGACATGGGACTGCTACAAGGGTAAAGTTGCATGTAACAAATTACATAAACCAACAAATAGTCTGCACAATTGTTAAGAAATTTAATAAATAAATACTTAAAAGAAACTGGAATGGAATAACATCTAAATGTTGTAGTAATTAGAATGAAGGGGAGAACCCTTAGTATATCCTAGAAAGAAACCAGAAACCTTAAGAGATGCCTATCTTGGTCCCGTAGGCTAAACACAACTAAAGTAATAACAATATCTAAATGTAATTAATGAAAAAAAAATACAGTTCCACTTAATATATGTTATTATGATGATACAAGATCGGATACATTGTTTCATCGATGCGGGGAAGGTTCATGTACATTTTAATCTTAACATGAGAATGTAGGAAATAATACTAATTTATAAAAAAATGAGAACGTATGAAACAATACCAATTACAATACCAATCTACATAAACATTGATTGATAATAACAAAGAAAAAAACCTAAAAATTACAACAAAAGAATCAAAATCAAGAACAAAATAATAACAACAAATACCAACAAATACTTATAACAGCAAAAGAAAAAATCTAATAATAACAACAAAATATAAATCAGCAAATACTTATAACGTCTCATAATCGAAAATTAGCTAATATGAACAAAAAATAACAACAAACACCTATAAAAATAAATCTAATCATAACAGCAAATTGGTTCTCACTGTTTTCATGTTAAGAATAAAATGTATTTGATCCTGTTTCTCATCGATGCCACATAAAAGATAGAAAAATTTGAGGTTGATACAAGTTGACTATGTTGATTTGCATTTTTTTCTTGCAATAACACATACTTGTTCTTCCGAAAAAACCTCTAAGAGGCTTAATTGAGTTAATACAATCAGTTAACTCAAAGTTCCAACATTTTTTCGATTTTATTGTATCAGGTCAATAATCATATCATCCATGGTTTTCAGGTTTTCTTATATGATCAAAAGCTTTAGCGGAAATGTGAAGTCTGTGAACAATCAAAACCAACTGCACAACAACTCTGTTGCAACCAACTGAACCGAAGTATATAGGCTATAACTGAAAAGCTATCCAACCTAATTTACTTTTTTAGCACTATCACTAGATTATAAAAAAAATTCAAAGCATATAGGCTACGAAACAGAGGCTTATAATAGTGATTTCTGAATATAATGAAAAAAGTAAATGATCAATGCGCCTAGGTTAGCTTTAAGCAGCCCTAACTAAATGTCTAAATGATGAGAAAACTAGGCATGGTGATTAAGTTTAATGATGGTTGTAACTTCATAATGATAGATCAAATTGTTAAAACCAAGATACCTTTCTCCAAAATCGTATGAGCGGCATGAAACGGAACCCGAGCATCTACATCAGTTCCAGAAAACATCATCCATGTTTTTTCCTTAGATTCATGATTCCCACAAGTTGCACAAATCTCCTTCACAAAAGACCTTGATTTATCAATTTCCTTCATCACCAACTCAAAAGGTGAAAAAACGCTTGTTTTCATGGTCCGGGCTCGCTTCCTTAATGCAGACAATGCTTCCCGGTTCCCATTTCTCGTTCTATCATTCTCAACTAACTGTTATTACAAAACTATAAAATTGTGAAACATGAGAAATTAATAAAGTTAAAGTGATGAAAACATGTTTTTAGTTACCTGATGCCTTGCAAGTAGAAGATTCTCTGCTTCAGTCTCGATCTCGATCAGCTTTTCTTGAAATTGCTTCATTGTATCGTCCATTTTTAGTATGTTAAATACAAATTTTCATCAAGAATAAAACCTAGATTGGTTGCAATAACGTTAATAATGATTTACTCATCACGTAATAGTAAATATAAAATGTGTGTTTGTGTATAAGGGTAACTAGGGGTGTACATGAGCCGAGCCCCCGTAAGCTACACAAGATCCACTCCATAAAAGATCGAACCAAAGCTTGAGCTAGATCTCCAGCCTAAAAATAAACTTGCTTAATAAACAAGCCTAATCCCAAGCCCGAGCTTCAATTATCTAGCTCGAGTAGGCTCCCAAGCCTAAACAAGCAGGCCCACAAGCCTAACCGAGCTATATTTTTAATTAATCTATTAAATATGCATTTACAACATTATTATTGTTATCATATGTAATTTAATGATTAAAAATAATTATGTTATATAAAAACTAAAATTATATACATATATAAAATGTAAATAAATAAAGTGAAAGAATAATTAATAGATATAAACGAGCCGAGCTCGAGCTTTGGAAATAGAGCTCGAAACCCCCAAGGTTAACCCTGTAGGTCCTTAGAAAAGTTTTCGACAATTCTATTATTGGAAACACAAAATGTCAAATTTACACAAGTAAAAAAACAAGATAGCACAGCAATCAACTTGGTATTCGCTACATGCAGCAAGATTGTAATATAAAAATCATGACAAACTTTAAGCGGCCTAAGATGCAAGTTTAATCTTTGATTTCTGGTTACACAACTTGAAACATTCCCTAACACCATTCTCAGCAACAACATTGGTTTTATTTAGTTAAATATCATAGTTATTGACCAAAACAGATAAAAAAGTTAAATGCAGAAAGCTTTCAGCTTGTATATTCTATTCATTCAACAAAGGTAACCTTTTGAGTAGGGCTGTAAGCGAACCAAAAGTTCGGCGAACGGTTTGGTGGGAAGTTCGTTTATGTTCGTTCATTTAATAAACGAACGAACATAAACGAGATAATCGTTCGATTATTTAAACAAACGAACATGAACAGAGCCCCCGTTCGTTCAATTGTGTTCGTGAATGTTCGGTAATGTGTTCATGAATGTTCGTTTTCATATGTTGTTCATGAAAGTTTTTTGTACATTTATTTATGTTGTCTAAACATTTTATATTCTTAATTTATTTACACCTAATATAAAAGAGTATACCATATTTTCATGTTGTTTTTACATTGATGAATACAACAACCTCAATCCGTAGGCTCCGCCAATTTTATTTGTGTTCGTGAACCGTTTGTGAACACATTCATTTCCTTAATAAATGAACACAAACATAAAATCCCGTTCAGTAAGTGTTCGTTAACCATTCACGAACACATTATTTCCTTAACAAAAGAACATGAACAAGGCATTGCTCATGTTCATTAGGTTCGTTTGCATCCCTACCTTTGAGTCTAAAACTGGAGGCATATGCAATAGTTATCTAGGCAGATGACCGAATACAGATAATGCACAAAAGTATAACATCAAAGACGGATCAAAACAAAACATTTTAACAATAAAAAGATGAAATCATGTGTTCAACACGCCATCCAATTAGAAACTATACTTTTGCTTTGACAGCTCATTAGGCTTCATCAATCCATACTAAAAAACAACTCGCAGATTGCAGCAGAGCATTCAAGCCAAAATGAGTGTATAACTAAAACGTCAATGAGTGTCAAAAGCTAACAATAATCAGTTTTTTAATATTCAAATTAGACATTCAGTTGGGTCTTAACTGATTTTGTTTCAACACTCAGTTGGCCTTGATACTGTGCAGATTTGGAACACCGAACTTTTTTTTATCATTTTCTGTTTTGTATCATCTTTACAAGAATAGGATGCTGCGTGAAAGAGAGATGTGTGAGATTACAAAGCTTAGTCATACAGCACAAATTTCCAATGCGCAAAGAAGTATTTCTTTGAGATTGTTCCGAGTTTTTAGTTGAATAGTTTACAATACAACATAATTACATGGCTAGTTGAGTCAACTACGAATTTCATTTTGGATTGCACGTACCAAAATGCGTTCCGGGTTCGCGTCATGAAATTGGCGTTCCAGAAAATTAATTCAATTGTACCTAATGCCATTGTGATTGTGAATTCCTTGATTTCGAAACATTTACCGCCACTCAATGGCAACATCAAACCGAAACTGGAAAGACCCACTGAAATTGTAAAGCCATTGGCATTTCCAGAAATTCAATTGAAAGGTCTCTCCAATTTATATGTATTCAAGCCTTCTCTCCATTCTCATTTCTATTCGATCATGGTATTAGGGGAAAAAAGTGTTGCCTAAAAGGAAGATGATAGAGTTGAACAGCAATCAGCAAGATGATTTTGTTGATCTGGCAAAGAGGAACACAACTTACACAACCAGAACCAGAATCCCAATAAGCAATAGTAAAGACCAAGGAGGTGCTAAAAGTGTGTATTTGTAAACACTGCAATAATAAGTAAAACAAGTTCCTACACTCGATAACACACTCATTTTTGGAGTTCTATTGGGAAAATGGTTGTAAAAAAGGCTGAGAAGCTAGAAGTTTGTAAATCGTTAAAAAGCTCTGTGGTGACCCAAAAAACATAATTTAAGCTCTAAGAAACCAATAGATCAATTTTTTCTATAATGGAGAGAAGAGTGATTGATTTAAAATCCGTGAGGGCTTTATGTGCAAACGGGCTTCCATTTAACGTTTTGCGTAATCCACAACTTCAAGAAACGATAAATGCAATAAAAAGGCACCTGAAGGTTATAAAGTGTCATCTAGTGAGAACACAAGAGTCGTCTACTAGATGAATGTGAATGTGTCAGATAGGAAGAGGAACTAAGACCATGCAATAGAACGGTTAGAAATTAGCCATATATCACGTTAGAACCTTCTTCACATCTCTTAACACATTCATCTAGTAAAAGAGTTCTTCGTTCTCGCTAGATGGCGCTTTATAACCTTCTTGTGTCTTTCTTATTGCACTTACATTTCTTGAAACTGTACACATTAAATGGAATCCAATTTGCACATAAAGCCCTCGCAATTTTTAAATCAACCATGCTTCTCTCCATTATCAAAAAAAGATCAATCTATCGGTTTCATAAAGCTTAAATTATGTTTAATTGTCACCGCAAAGCTTTTCAACGATTTACAAACTCCTAGCTTCTCGGCCTCTTTCACTGTCGATTGCAACCATTCGTAACTATCTCGGTCTTTAACTAGAGCAAGACACTTTCGCCTTTTTTCCCAATTGAGCTCCGCAAAAATGTGTGTACTTGAGTGTAGAAACTTGTACACTTATTATTGCAATGTTTACAAATCCACACTTTGTGGCTTTTACTACTACCAGCATTAATCAAATTGATTTCATCATATAAAGGCTTATCATCTACTTTATGTGGTTGTCGTTGTGTACGTAATTATCATTGTAGTATTTTGCCTACAAATAAAAAAAAGTAACCAAGAAGGAAGGAGAAAAATAAATAAGAGAAGCTACAGGTAACATAAATGGACCAAGAAACTATACGACAAATTAGAAGTAAAAGCGAATGGGAATGTTGTTGGCTAAGTCTACCTTGTGACTGCTTATCAACATTCTGGTTCTGGTTGTCTTCCACGTCGTCAGGATCAACAAAGTCATGTTGCTCTACCTCTGATTGATGTCCAACTCCATCATCTTCCTCATAGTTTCTTTCCACATACCATGATTGAATAGAAATTTAGAATGGAAATCGGAAACATAATCTGGATTCAGGAATGGATAATTGAATAGAAATTTAGAATGGAGGGAAGCCTAATTAATATAGGCTTGAATACGTAATGAGAAACTGAAAATGAAGGGACCTTTCAATTTAATTTCTTTAAACGCCAGCAGCTTTACAGATTCAAAGTGGCTTTCCAATTCCGGTTTGATGTTCCATAGAGCGGTTGTACATGTTTCAAAATCAAGGAGTTCACATCCAATTCCGGTTTGATGTTCCGGTGTATCTATGTATTAGTTTGAATTTAGTAGTTGCCGTATGAATTAGCTCGAATGATCCTATGTAGGTACTTGTATATGATCAATTATAAAACACCAACGCCTTAAAATAACCTAACTAAAGTGGCTATCTACATTCTGTCAAAAGGCAAGCCTGCGGTTAACCTTACAAACACGAAAAACCAAATAACTTATGCACAAGTCCAACAAACAAATCTTAAATCTTACAGAAAAGAAAAAAAGATATCTGATAGCACTACTTGAGATCTCATTCAACTATTTGACTTCACTTTTATAATTTAAAAAAAAAAACTGTAGATTAAAATAATACCTATGAGCCATATAAACAAATAGCTGATGACAGGTTATAATGCAGACAGTATGTATTTTGAATTTTGATCATCAGCACCTAATAAACATATAGCTCATAACAGAATATAAGCCTAAACTGATTCAAATTAAAGAGTGTATTCAAATAAACAGCACAGTAATACTAGTGAATTTTTAAGCTTTATGATACCTGAAATTGGAATCATTGAAAAGCAAAACTGACGCCGTGAGGTGATGACGGTGCCGCCGCTGCTTCCGTCCGGTGGTGTTACTGTTAGGGTTTTCTTTCAGTTTCTGTTAATCGTTATAACTTAATTACACGTGATTGGGCCTAATATTTAAATACCAAACACCAAACTAGAAAAATGTCATATTATTATTTACAAGTTCGTTGCATTATTTATATGTCCAGACCCGATATAAAACTTACTTGATACATGTTTCACTTTGTTGTTTTGAATGTAGGTAATTTGTTTATTGATTCGGTGTTTTAGTTTTACATTATAAATGATATTTTCTTATTCTTGCTCTTATAATTGTTGTATTTGTTTTTGTTAATATAATTTGTAGCATCTTGATCTTGGAGTTAAACAAACTACATTAAACCACAAACAATTGCATTTTGAGTAACAAAGGTAAATATGTAAAGATATGAAGGTATCATTTTAGGATATTGAAAAATATTTTGATGTGATAAATTAAGTTGGATAAGGTAATTTCTTACATGTTTTGTTTGAACTATACTACAGTTTGAAAATTCATGTATTATAATTTTTAGTTAAAAAATAATGTTGTCAACCCGTGTGTCATATAGATTTATAACCTAATTTAATATAAGTTTACAAAATTTGTAGGATTGTATTATATAGTTATACTAGTTTTTATTCCCCGTATTACGAGGATTGTTTTATATTGTTTGTTCAAATATTTATTTATTTTTTGAATTTATATTTTTTTTATTGTATGAAAGTTAATAATATACTTATGGTTTGAGGATAAAATGTTTCACAAATAAATGAGATGTTATAACCCGGTTTGAAAGTTTTGATGAGATCCAAGACTCGTTTATTTTTTTTACTATAAAATTGGTTTTTTTAATTATATATAATATTTATGAAAGTTAATAATATACTTATGGTTTGATGAGACCCAAGACCCGTTTATTTTTTTTACTATAAAATTGGTTTTTTAATTTAAATAATATACATATCTTTTTTAAAATAAATAAGTTATTAATTTTTAGTATATCCTATTTTATAGGATTTTTACATCAATAATTTGGTAAAAATAATTTTTATCGTTTAAGTAATATCTGGGTTTAGTAAGACTCTTACCCATGAATTCGGGTCAAATGCATGAGAAGCCTCAATTTAAAAATCAAGCAAATCTAGTGAATCCAAAAAAAGGGGGAGCGACCATAACGCGACACGTAGGATTTTACGTTAATGCATCAAATAAAATAAGATCATTAATCAATTTCAAATAAAACTTGTAACATGTCATAACAATTATTATTATTTAGGTTAAGGGTGTGCGTACGTTGTGCGGTTTTGGGCTATCATCAAACCATAAGTATTTTAATTTTTATCCCCGTATTACGGGGGTTGTTTTATATTGTTTGTTCTAATATTTATTTATTTTTTAATTTTATATTTTTTTATTGTATGAAAGTTAATAATATACTTATGGTTTGATGATAAATTGTTTAACAAATAAATGAGATGTTATAACTCGTTTGTAAAAGTGATAAGGTTTTGATGAAACCCAAGACCCGGTTTAATTTTTTTACTATAAAATTGGTTTTTTTAATTATAAATAATATTTATGAAAGTTAATAATATACTTATGATTTGATGAGACCCAAGACCCATTTATTCTTTTTACTATAAAATTGGTTTTTTTAATTTAAATAATATATATATATATATATATATATATATATATATCTTTTCTAAAATTAATAAGATATTAATTTTTAGTATATCCTATTTTATAGGATTTTTACATCAATAATTTGGCGAGAATAATTTTTATTTAATAAGATGTTATAACCCGTTTAAGGAATATCTAGGTTTGGTAAGACTCATACCCATGAATTCAGGTCAATTACATGAAAACCTCCATTTAAAAATCAAGCAAATCTGGTGACTCCAAAAAAAAGGGAGCGACCACATCGCGACACATAATATTGTTTGTTAACATTTATTTATTTTTTCAATTTATATTTTTTTTATTGTACGAAAGTTAATAATATACTTATGGTTTGGTGATAAATTGTTTCACAAATAAATGAGATATTATAACCCGGTTTGAAAGTTTTGATGAGATCCAAGACTCGTTTATTTTTTTTACTATAAAATTGGTTTTTTTAATTATATATAATATTTATGAAAGTTAATAATATACTTGTGGTTTGATGAGAATCTAAGACCCGTTTATTTTTTTACTATAAAATTGGTTTTTGATTTAAATAATATACATATCTTTTTTAAAATATATAAGATATTATATTTTAGTATATCCTATTTTATAGGATTTTTACATCAATAATTTGGTGAGAATAATTTTTAATTTAATGAGATGTTATAACCCGTTTAAGGAAAATCTGGGTTTAGTAAGACTCATACCCATGAATTCGGGTCAAATGCATGAGAAGTCTCAATTTAAAAATCAAGCAAATCTAGTGACTCCAAACAAAGGGGGAGCGACCACATCGTGACACGTAGGATTTTACGTTAATGCATCAAATAAAATAAGATCATTAATCAATTTAAAATAAAACCTATAACATGTCATAACAATTATTATTATTTAGGTTAAGGGTGTGCGTACGTAGTGCGGTTTTGGGCTATCATCAAACCATAAGTATTTTATTTATTATCCCCCGTATTACGGGGTTTGTTTATATTGTTTGTTCTAATATTTATTTATTTTTTAAATTTATATTTTTTATTGTATGAAAGTTAATAATATACTTATGGTTTGATGATAAATTGTTTCACAAATAAATGAGATGTTATAACCCGGTTGTAAAAGTTATAAGGTTTTGATGAAACCCAAGACCCGTTTATTTTTTTTACTATAAAATTGGTTTTTTTTAATTATAAATATTTTTTATGAAAGTTAATAATATACTTAAGGTTTGATGAGACCCAAGACCCCGTTTATTTTTTTACTATAAAATTGGTTTTTTAATTTAAATAATATATATATCTTTTTTAAAGTTAATAAGATATTAATTTTTAGTATATCCTATTTTATAGGATTTTTACATCAATAATTTGATTAGAATAATTTTTATTTAATGAGATGTTATAACTCGTTTAAAGAATATCTGGTTTTGTAAGACTCATACCCATGAATTCGGGTTAAATGCATGAGAAACCTCCATTCAAGAATCAAGAAAATCTAGTGACTCCAAAAAAAAGGGGGAGCGACCACATCGCGACACGTAGGATTTTTATGTCTTCGTTTATATAGATTATAGATAGACAGATAGATTAATTGAACTTATTTGAAAGAAAAATTGGTTTTAAATAATCCAAACTATGGCCTATCGGTATCCATCCCAACTTTACACTTGCCTGCTGGCAGTACCAACTACTTGTTAACTCCGTTGGTCTTTTTCTGACGTGGCCATCCCAGTTGTCAAATATCATATTACGTGGAACGTCTACGTGGCGGCTGACTGTGTACAAGGTATATCTTATCATCACCATCTTCAACCTAATATTCTTTACAACCCACAGCCACCACAACACCACCAGTCCACTACCCCTGCACCCATCGCCGGAACCCCAACCACCACCAATCCCATCCACAACAACCACCACTGGAACCCACCACTTGCAACTGGCCATCTTCCCGCCATCTTCTCCGACCCCCAACTTGTCGGAGTTTTGCCCTAATCTTGCCGGAGTTCACAAAACCCATATCCGCTCTAAACCCACCACCACCACCACCATATTAGGGCAGAACTTTCTCTCTTTCTCTCTCTCTATCTCCCCTGCAATTTACCCACCACCACCACCTGTCGCCACCAAACCCTAGCACCACCACCACCTTCTCGTCAATCAGTCAATTATAAGATCAAAAAATCCCAAATTCAATTCCTTACCAAAAGCCCTAATTTATATCAAACCTACCTCTCCAGATCTGCTCGGTAAAACCTTAGCCCCGACGCTTGGTACACTTCTCCAAATATGCTCGGCTCACAATTAATCACATGTGGAAGCGATGGTGGTGGTTGATGGGTGGTTATGGTTGGGTGGTGGTATAAAGGAAGACGACGGTGGTTGGGTTGTGGGAAACTGGGAAAGAAATGGGTGGGGAGTTAGGGTTTTATTATTATTATTATTAGGAATATTGGATTTTAATAATCCCTATTAAATGACATTGGCCGATAATAATCCCTATTCATTTTATCGCCACTGGCGGTCCCAAATTCAAAAAAGTAGGTCCCCAATGGTCCCCCGTTAAAAATGACTTAACGGCGTTATAGTTTTTCCTGAATTTCAAACCAATGTTTTAGGGCTTTTGATCGTTAGGAGGATACGAGTCGATTGGTGTAAAACTTAGTTTGAAATAGTGCTTCAAAATGACGAAACAATGCTTCAATTCGGGTGTTTGAACTTACAATTAACCAAAATCAAGTCGTTTGAATCATTGTTTCAAGCTAAGTTTTACATTAATCGACTCGTATCCTCCTAACGATCAAAAGCTCTAAAACATAGGTTTGAAATTCAGGAAAAACTATAACGCCGTTAAGTTATTTTTAACGGGGGACCATTGTGGGCCAACTTTTTTGAATTTGGGACCGCCAGTGGCGATAAAACGAATAGGGATTATTATCAGCCAATATCATTTAATAGGGATTATTAAAATCCAATATTCCTTATTATTATTATTATTATTATTATTATTATTATGACTGGTCTGCTAATACACAGTCAGCCGCCACGTCGCGTTCCACGTAATCAGGTTTTTGTCAACTGAGATGGCCACGTCAGACAAAGACTAATGGAGTTAACATCCGTTAGTCGCGGCCCGTTAAAAACAAATGCACAAGTAGTTTGTACTGCCAGCAGGCAAGTGTAGAGTTGGGATGAATATTTACCAACAGGTCATAGTTAGGATTATTTAAAACCAATTTTCCTATTTGAAATGACCAAATAGCTTTTATAGTATACAAAATATTAGAAAATCACTCTTTTTTTTATCTTCTTTCATTCGTCATCCTATCTCTCACAATGATATTTAATACGTATTATCGACGTCCTAGTGAAAGTCATATCAAATGTTATTATTAGTATTATTAATTATAGGTCGGTTATGTTTCTTCTCCATTGTATATATATATATATGTTGTATTTGTTGTGAGTATGAGTATAATTGTATAATATGTGTTGTATTTTTTTACTGACTCAGTTTGGATTTTCCCCCAGGGGAGATGCCACATGGTTGCATATGTGGGATTCCACTGTGTTATCGAAAACGAGAGATAAAATTGTGTTTTGACTAGTAAAACTGGTTCGTATTTTAACTTGTAAAATTGAAATTTAAATTGTTGATCACCTAAAACCATTAAAACGCTAGCGCTCAGTAATGTGCATCCAACGTTCCTGTGAACTTTGGGGAGTTTAAGGCAGTTTAAACGTCAAACACTTGCGTGTTGGTGAGAAATCAAGTTTAATACAATACATAGATAACAATAAATCTAAGCGCAACATGTGTATGTCTGGTTTTCAACAAGGGTGTAATCCGAAGTCCTACAACAAGAATATCAGAGTTCGAAGGTTTCAAGAAGGGGATTTGGTTCTCCGAAAAGCTTTTCAAAATACTACCAATCCTTCGGATGGCAAGCTCGCACCAAAGTGGGAAGGTACTTACTTGATCGATTCGGAAGCAGGAAAGGGGGCATACAAATTGTCTACTTTGGATGGTAACTTGCTACCAAGGGTGGCTTTCCTCTTCTTTTGTGCAACACTTTTTTGGCGAGTAGTTGGAATTCTCACCGAAGGGGAAAGTGTCTTGGAGTGTTCTTGTTTCACCAAAGTCCTATCCTCAATAAGATCATCCAAATCCACCAAACTGAAAGACTTTGGCTTAGGCATCCCTACACAATGATATATCAAGTTGTTTTCGAGATAACAAAATCCCTAGAAAACCTAAAATCCCCAAAACACTTACCAGAATTCATGCTTTCAGCGGGTTTTGCAGCAATCACACTTGTCTCTCCTGTTTCTTCCTCTAACCAAAACTCCCTTTCCTCTGCTGGAATCTTGAACAACGCTTTGAGCCTTTTCTTCGTATCCTTCCTAAGCTTTATCAAATCCTCAAACACAACTAACAAGAAACAAACCATATCAAAATGAATCGTTTACAAAAAGAAGTTTTATCCAACAGATTTCCTACCCTTATGAACCCATTTTATTGGCAAGTCCATCCCGTAACTTGATTTCTCACCAACACGCAAATGAGCTAGCGCAACGGAATTTGCTAAGGCATCTTCTATCGGCTCAACGTGATAATAGGGAACTTCGAGCCCTGATTGCTGCTCAGGGGGAGAGATTAGATCATCAGAATGAGATTATTCTTCAACTGACATGCAAAGAATATGAATTAAAGAAGTTGAAGAAAATGAAGACGATCAGGATGGTGCAGGGGGTGGGGTAGATCAGCAACCGGGCGGAAGTTCCACACCGTCGACGGGTAATAAGACTGATGCGAGTGTTGGTGGTGGGTCTGAAGCTAGTAATCTACAGATTGTTCCATATAAAGATTACACGAGAGCCAAGCCAATAGATGTTATTCCAGCTAACATGCTTTTGTTTGTAGGAATGGATGGGATTGTATACAGTATGGTGAATGCTGATGAGATCGAAGAAGGAGAATTTGTTGATCATTCTTGAATGAAAGAACAAATTGCCTTGATTTTGGATCTAAATGATGACGTTCTGATTTATTCTAAGACCAAGGCCGAGCATGAGCAACATCTTCGGTTGGTGTTGCAAAAGCTTAAAACCGAGCAGCTCTTTGCCAAGCTCTCCAAGTGTGAATTCTGGTCTGATGAAGTACAGTTTCTTGGTCATGTTGTAAACAAGATGGGTATTCATGTCGACCCATCCAAGATTGAAGCAATCAAGAACTGGATTACGCCGACCACTCCTTCCGAGATCCGTTCCTTTCTGGGCTTAGCTGGTTATTACCGGCGCTTCATTTCGAACTTCTCAAAGATCGCATTGCCTTTAACAGCTCTAACGCACAAAGGTAAACCGTATATTTGGGGCTCGAAGCAAGAAGAAGCCTTTCTTACGCTCAAGCGTTTGTTGTGTGAAGCTCCTGTCCTTGCGCTACCTGAGGGTAATGATGATTTTGTCGTGTATTGCGATGCATCCAACCAAGGTCTCGGTTGTGTTCTTATGCAACGAGGCAAGGTTATCGCTTACGCATCGAGGCAACTCAAGGTTCACGAGAAGAATTATACAACTCTCGACCTCGAACTAGGCGCAGTTGTTTTTGCCTTGAAGATCTGGAGACACTACCTTTATGGTACTAAGTGTATCCTTTACACTGACCATAAAAGCCTTCAGCATATCTTTGATCAGAAGGAACTTAACATGAGACAACGCCGATGGAACGAACTCATCAGCGATTACGATTGTGAGATCCGGTATCATCCTGGTAAGGCTAATGTGGTAGCCGATGCGCTCAGCCGAAAACCCTGCCAGCTTAACTGTATCTTGCCGCGCACGCAGCTTCACTTCGCGCCGATTCAAAGCAACCTTGAATCGCGTATTCGTGACGCGCAGCGCGCATCCATCAGTAATGGTAACATTCGCGCCGAGTTAGCGTGTGGCGCGGAAGCGCATTTTGTCCCTAATCTGAGTGGAATTCTCTGCTATCTTAATCGCATCTGGATTCCCTTTGATGAGAATCTTCGCGCTGATATCCTGAGTGAAGCGCACAAATCTCGGTATTCTATTCATCCTGGCGCTGATAAGATTTACAAGGATTTGCGCATTACTTATTGGTGGCCCGGTATGAAAAAGGACATTGCTGTGTTCGTAGCTAAATGCCTGACTTGTTCTAAGGTAAAAGCTGAACACCAACGCCCATCTGGTTTGCTCGAACAACCAGAAATTCCTACGTGGAAATGGGAAAGTATAGCGATGGACTTCATTACCAAGTTACCTTTGACAACAAGCAAACATGATAGCATTTGGGTAATAGTGGATCGATTGACTAAGTCTGCTCACTTCCTGCCCATTCGTGAAAACTACCGTGTTGAGCAACTCGCGCAGCTTTATGTCAAGGAAATTGTCTGCCGCCATGGTACTCCTTTGAGCATCATATCCGATCGCGATGGCCGTTTTATATCTCGCTTTTGGAAATCTCTCCAATCTGCGCTAGGAACTCGCTTGGACATGAGTACGGCATATCATCCTCAGACTGACGGTCAGTCTGAGCGAACTATTCAAACTCTTGAGGATATGCTTCGATCTTGTGTTCTTGATTTTGGAGGTAATTGGGATTCACACCTGCCTTTGATCGAGTTCTCTTATAATAACAGCTATCATTCCAGTATCGGTATGGCCCCATTTGAAGCACTTTACGGTCGTAAGTGCCGCTCCCCGATTTGTTGGAGCGAAGTGGGAGAAGCTCAAATCACAGGACCCGAACTAGTTCAAGAGACAACCGATAAAATCGCCAAGATCCGTGATCATCTGCTGACTGCCAGAAGCCGACAGAAGAGTTACGCAGATCGCAGGCGGAGGCCTCTCGAATTTCAAGTTGGTGATCTTGTTCTCCTCAAAGTGTCGCCCTGGAAGGGTGTTGTCCGCTTTGGGAAGAAAGGTAAGCTTGCTCCTCGATATGTTGGACCATTTAAGATTCTCGCGCGTGTAGGAAAAGTTGCCTACAGACTTGACCTGCCGCCCGCGCTCAGTAATGTGCATCCAACGTTCCATGTATCCAATCTCAAGAAGTGTTTAGCTGACGAGAACCTTCACATTCCACTTGATGAAGTTCAAGTTGATGAATATATGCATTTCGTTGAGAAGCCTGTTGAGATTATGGATCGCGAGGTTAAGCAAACCAAGCGCAGTCGTATCCCTATCGTGAAAGTTCGCTGGGAGTCCAAGCGCGGAGCCGAGTTTACATGGGAAAGGGAAGATCAGATGAAGATCAAGTACCCGCACCTGTTCTCTGCGCAACCTACTTCGAGATAAATTTCGGGACGAAATTTCTTAAAGTAGGGGAGACTGTGGCATCTGCCCCGATCCGACCCGACCCAGGTACCCGTTTCTCTTATCCGATCTCTTTCTTTTATGATTTAATATTTATTTATACTTATATTTTACTTTTAATAATAATAATATATTTTCCTTCCCGCCGTCCCGTCCCTCTTCCTTCTTCCTCTTTTCTTTCCGCCTTCCTTTTCTCTTGTCGCCGTCCCGCCCTCCTGTTTAACCCCTCAGCCTTGTTTCCCTCTTTTTCTCCTTACCCCTAACTGTCCTTTGTTCCTTCCCGCCTAAGGTTGTCTGCGCAGTTCCACGCGCCAGACTCCTTACAAGGAAGCCGGCGTGAAGACCACCTGTTACTGCGATACGCGAGACGAACTGTCCCCGCAGCGCGCTAAGGATTTTAGTTCTTCCCGCGGCGCGCTATGGATACCGTTCTTCCCGCGACGCGCTAAGGAATATAGTTCTTCTCGCGACGCGCTTAGAATTGAAGTTCTTCCCGCGGCGCGCTTAGAATTGTAGTTCTTTCCGCGGCGCGCAAAGGTTGGTTTTGTCTGCCTTTGCGCTCGCGCGCTCCAGCCTCCTCGCGCTAACCCTTTGAGTCTTTTCTTCTGTTTAATCCAGCCGTTTACTTTTGTGATGTCTTATCTTCCGTGCTGTTGTCCTGACCTGCCTTATGTCTGAAAAGCCACTTTCGGCGCAGCATGCGCACCAACCCCATTGGTTGACAGAAAAAGTGACTGACATTATCTTTGGAGATCTGCTTTTCCATGCTTTGACCAATACCTTTATCTGACCCTCCCATACCTGTTTACTGTTCCCTGTCAGCTTTTCTCTTGTCCCCTGCAGCTGCCATATCTTTTGATATCTTTTACTTTTTGGAGATCTTTTCCTCTTTTCTAGGGATTGTGTTACCTAGGGTTTCTCTATAAATAATAATATTATTTTTCCTAACACTACACACACAAAGCACTTAAACTCTCCTGTTCTCTCTTGCTCCTTGCCGTTGTTCTTCCTCTGCCGTCTCCTCTTTGCCTCCGTCTTCCTTCCTGTTCTGCCCTGCTTTTCCGGTAATATATATTATATATAATAATTTACTTACTAATTATGCTAACTTGTAATCAAGACTAAAAACCAATCATTAAAACAATAATCTTTAAATATAGGTTAACTTTGCTTGCTAAGAGTTTGGTTCTTGCTTTGTCTTTCTTCACACCGATTATCAAGTGAGTAATCTCGTACCTAATCCCTTTTTGCTTTTAATGTTTTGGGATGTTCATGTGTTCATACAAACTTAGAGTCTTAAACTGTTTATGAACTTTAGTCGCGCAGTATCCCATGTGTTGAGGACGTAGACTTGGCTGTTTATTTGTATGTGTGGATCATTAACCGTCGTGTCGGTCTATTCCGCAGTTCTCATGGTACCATTAGATGAACACGGGAGAACTATCGTTTATGATTTTCTCTTTTGTTTACACTTGCACAGTCTTTCTTGTTTGTGAGCTCAATTGTGAGCACTGGCAGTCTATGAATCTTAGAGTTGGTCCCGATCGGATTACACCCTTGTTGAAAACCAGACATACACATGTTGCACGCAGATTTATTGTTATCTATGTATTGTATTAAACTTGATTTCTCACCAACACGCAAGTGTTTGACGTTTATTTTAACACATGTTCAGGTTTGCAGTAGCTGTTTTGGAGCTTGAGGACACGTAGGAAGTTTTCTTTATTTTGGACCTAGATTAAAATGTATCAAGACAAGTTATTGTTGTTCGAATATTATGATATATTGATTTACGATGATTTATGTTATCTTGTCTACTTTGCGCGTGCGCGAATGAATATATTTATTAAATATTGACACCCAATAGTGTCACGAGTAATGAAACAATATGTGGCGCCCCGATGTATAATCCGCCTTTGGTCGGGGTGTTACATCGAGTGAGGATAAGTCTGTGAAGGTCGATGACAGGAAAAGAGGCCAAGATGGGTGCAACTATAAATCCTTCAAAGGATGCGACCCGCCAAAGCTGACTGGGTTGGGAGACACAATCGCTACTCTCTAGTGGATAACCACAATGGACAAGAAAATCCGAATTAGCGAATGCCGTCCCGACCAAGCAGTGGGTTATGCCACTCAGTCATTTGAAGATGAGGCCATGTACTGGTGGGAAACTGTGGAACAAAGGAAGACCCGAGAGGAGATTAAGGCCATGAGGTGGGATGACCTTAAGGAGTTAGTGATGAAAAGGTTCTGTGCTGATGCGGAGGTTGAGAGGGTCGAGATGAAATTTCTGAATCTGAAGGCGGACAAGATGACACATCGTGAGTACACCACTGAATTCAACCGCATGTCTAGGCTGGTTCCTGACATGGTGAACACCGAGGCGAAACGGATCAAGTGCTACGTTAGGGGACTTCCCCAGAAGGTCCGCATGTTAGTCAGGGCCAACAAACCTGTTACCTTTGAGTCTGCGGTCGAGTTGGCGGAGATGGTCTATGTTGATCTGGCGGCGGATAATGTGGAAGTGGAAGATGAGGAAGAAGGGAAAGGAACTAAAAGAGCTAGGGATGTCGTGGAGCGTGCAGGGAGAAAGACACAGAAGATGGCAGGAAAGGAAGCATGTAAGGTGTGCGGGAAGATGCACTTGGGGGAATGCAAGGCTGGTCCAAATCAGTGCTACCGATGTGGGAGGAAGGGGCACATCTCCCGTGAATGCACCGAGGACCAGAAGTGTTACAAGTGTGGTAAGTCAGGTCACATAGCTAGGGAGTGTGGAGAAGCCGGGGCAGTGGGGGAAGGAAGAGGAGACGCGTGAAAGGATGGTCTATTAGCTGCTGAGGAGGTTGCAGGAGAATAAGTGGCATGTCACAGTTGTTTTATGTTTAGTAGTTAAAGAGTGTTTTATGTTACAGTTGAACCTATGTTTGTTTAGCAAGCTTGAATGATTTCCTTTTATGTTATGAAGTACTTGTGATTTCTTGTGATTTTGTATGAACGACCTATGAATTTATCTTGAATGTGTGTTGGTTATGATAAATAGTTGTGTGAGGGTAAAGCGTCGCCTTAGGAGTTAGCGTTATTATATAAAACAAGGTTCCTCGGGAAGGTGAGATGAGACTTGGCACATTGAGGGCCTCATGGACAAGCTACCTTAATAGCTAAAACACATGATCACCGCTCGATGACTACAAGTCAGGAGTAAGAAGGATAACTCAGAAAGCAAAGGTGATTCAATAAAGTGTGCGATTATAAAGAAAAAGGTATTCCTTTTACAAAGGTATTCTTTTTAAAGAAATAAGCTAGGTTTCGGGGAAGAAACCTCTTTAAGGAGGGAAGACTTGTAACATCCCGAAATTTCTAAAGTAATATTTAATATATTATTTTGTCG
The DNA here is from genome assembly GCF_021521415.1 of Bidens hawaiensis. NCBI lineage: Eukaryota > Viridiplantae > Streptophyta > Magnoliopsida > Asterales > Asteraceae > Bidens > Bidens hawaiensis. The sequence continues at coordinate 127,178 of NW_027495308.1, read as the reverse complement.
GGTGAAATAAACGAGTTAGTGGAACGATAATAATAATAGCAAAATATGAAGACTTAGTAGGATAATTAGATAGGATTAGATATGGACCAAAAGGAAATATGGGCCTTCGGTCCATGGGCTTAAGGGAGTATAAATACCCCCTTAAACCCCAATCCTTTCCATTCCATCCATTTATCCATCCTAATCTCTACACACTCCAAAACACACACGACCCGAACCAAGATCCAAAGGCAAGGACCCGAGCTTGTTGGTGCTAGATCGTCGTGACGAACCAAAGCAACAAGACCAGCTCGTGTTCGTAGTTCGACTCATTTACGGTACGTTTATATCGAGAACATGTTCGTTTAGGTTTGGATTAGTATAGAAATGATAGATCGGTGTTTGTATGGTAAAAACGAATCCTACAAAGCTAAACTTACTGAAAATGGTTAAGATTTGATGGGTTAATCGATTGATAAAAGAACCCGTAACCTATATGCCTAAATCGCACCCCTTAAACATCGATGTTAGGCCGATTTGATGGTTGGGGTTTGTAGGCGCTGGTCAGACGATTCCGTGGATACCTAAATCGAGTTATTTGGTTAAGAAACGAAGATGATTAAGGACGAACAGTAGCCGCAGCCGACAACTTCGCCTGCAAGCTAAGTTCGCCTGATGAACTTCGCCTGCAAAGCTAAGTTCGCCTGATGACAACTTCGCCTAAAAGCTAAGTTCGCCTGATGACAACTTCGCCTAAAAGCTAAGTTCGCCTGATGACAACTTCGCCTAAAGCTAAGTTCGCCTGATGACAACTTCGCCTAAAAGCTAAGTTCGCCTGATGACAACTTCGCCTAAAGCTAAGTTCGCCTGATGACAACTTCGCCTAAAGCTAAGTTCGCCTAAGGTTTAACTTCGCCTAAAGCTAAGTTCGCCGAAGGTTTAACTTCGCCTAAAGCTAAGTTCGCCTAAGGTTTAACTTCGCCTAGAGTCAAGTTCGATTAGAAAATAAATTAAAAACGATAAGTAAAAGTAAGCTAATACTAGGCCACCAGATTAAATCAGGCGAGTATTGATACGTGTAACTTATACAGTCAGCCGAGCTCAGTTAAAGAAGGGATTTACAACTATCGGATGAAGAAGCAGAGTTCAGGTGAGTTTCTAGCCCCATTTCCTTGTTATGTTTTCGGGGCTGTGTGCATACTCGATGTGAAGTGTGAATACACTTACCTTAAGTGGTAAGTGTATGCTATAGATGTTATACGAGGTATATATTTGATAATGCTTGTCGGTACGTGAACGATCTTCGGATATTGCACGTATCGCCAAGGATAGTAAATTCCAAGTGGTTGATAGTGTGTATGAATGTTATGATGTGACTTGTTTATTACGTAAATACTGAACTGATATGAAGTGTGATATAGGCAGGTAGAGGTAGAGTGTGTTAGAAGTGGCAAGAGTCTAGTAAGGGTGTTAGTGGCATAACGTGAGCGCGTGATAGGGAAAGCCTGTACGTGCCATCGTTATTATGTGTGTATGATTGTTGATGTGACTTGCTTATTATGTAAATGATATGAAGCGTGTTGTAGACAAGTAGAGGTAGAGCGTGTTAGAAGTGGCAAGAGTCTAGTAAGAGTGTTAGTGGCATAACGATAGTACGTGGTAGGGTAAGCCTATACGTGCCTTCGTCATTAAAGTGGCAAAGTGGCATAACGTTATACGTTATTAAAGTGGCAAAGTGGCATAACGTTTTACGTTATTAAAGTGGCAAAGTGGCATAACGTTATACGTTATTAAAGTGGCATAACGTTATACGTTATTAAAGTGGAAATGTGGCAAAGTGGTAGGCGTAAATAAGAGGCTAAGTGGTAATGTAAGCAGGTTAGATAGTGGACTACGTGTCTGCGGATACGTATATGATGCATGTAGTGGTTGTATGATAAGTTGCTTGATTAACTAGAACTCACTCAGCGTAGCTGACTTTTAGTATGCACGCAGGTGATCAGACCAAAGAACTAGCATGAGGATGGCACATGGCATGGATTGAACGGCTGGCATCTTAAGATGGAAGAAAAGATGTTTTAAATATAATGATTTATTTTATAGTATCAGAGAAGAGATTGAATGTTTTGTAACGAATGCTTCAAGTAAACGTTTCCGCGAAAGTTTTAATTAACTCTGATTGCAAGAACTGTGTTTATGAGTAATTCCGACGCTAAATTAGGGCTACCGGTTTGGGGCCTTACATTCGCGTACCCTATGTTGTAGTTCACGATGGCCTTCACAGCATCCACGGTGCTACAAACTAAAGCACCAAATTATTAGAGTAGGAATAATCCTAAAACTCTGGCCAATAATAAAGTGAAGAGTAAGTCGATGTTCATAATTTAGGTTCGGAGGTGGTGGATAATATTGTCATGGAGAATATGGGAAATATTCTTATTGTGAAGATTTCAGGATTTTTTAAAATTTTGTTTTGTTTTTTATTTAAGGTAATAAAATAGATATTTTACACAAATTTAATAGAGTTTTAACAAAAGCTAGTGATAGAATTCAAACTCTTTTGAGAAGTTGAAAAACTTTATGAACTACATGAACTATTTAGGTAGTTTAGTCTTAAGATAAAATCTCGAAAACATGTACATGTTTATAGCATTAATGTACTTCCTATTTTTCCTTCTTTTATATTGCAAGTTGATATCTATGAACATCATCTTATACAAGATGAATACTTTGAAAACTGTGTGTTCATATGAATGATAGTAGTATCTTTTTTTTTCTTTTAGTAGAAACTAGAATTTCCCCTCCGTGCGTTGTACGGCGAATTATGTTTTGTCTTTCATGTTAAGCAATATCGGTTTAGCTTGTAACTACTGTTATGAAACCAACATACATTTAAACTGGAAATATAAAAAGAAACACTACTTTGATTAAAATAATACCAATTCTAATGTCCGTATTTTCTGAATTTTTTCCCATGCATGAAGTTTATGAAGATTTAACTAAATTATCTTGAAACTGTAAAATAACCGAAGTTGTAAAAAACCTAAAAAAATGAAATCCCAAGTTTCGGAAAAAGACTAAACCAAGCAAGTGTGGTTTTTAAGTTAAGCAACTCTCCTCTAACCATTCAACCGAATAATTTCCTTGGTTTAACTAATATTTTTTTAGAACATACACCAAAAATAAATCTAAAAAACTACAACAGGTATATGCAGTAATGGAGATTTGAACCTGAGTTAAGGAAGAAAAGAAGAAACTTTAACCAACTTAATTTAGCCATTCCATCAAATAGTGTTGTTGCTTTAGCTTTCAACCTTTATAAATACATACCAACATTAAAACTTAAAATATTCCAAAAAAACTATCTGTGGCGCCCGGAGTCACATTTACTATATATAGATAATTGACGTATGTGGCTTGTTTGTAATATAGTAAGCTAAGTTATATTTGAAAATAAAGGTAACTAAAGTTTTATGGGTGAATATGAGTGAAACAATTAATCAATTATATATATGGATGTTTACGATTTCCAACTCTTAGGTCATGGGTATACATTCATGCTCCTTAACTCCACGTAGGCACTATTTCACCTACTTTACCCCCATTTCACTTCACCTCACCTTAAAAAATTGTTTAACCTTTAACCCACATTTACCTTTTTTTATTTAATGTAAATTAATTCTTAATTATTGTGTGTATATGTGGCTTGTTTGTAATATAGTAAGCTAAGTTATATTTGAAAATAAAGGTAACTAAAGTTTTATGGGTGAATATGAGTGAAACAATTAATCAATTATATATATGGATGTTTACGATTTCCAACTCTTAGGTCATGGGTATACATTCATGCTCCTTAACTCCACGTAGGCACTATTTCACCTACTTTACCCCCATTTCACTTCACCTCACCTTAAAAAATTGTTTAACCTTTAACCCACATTTACCTTTTTTTATTTAATGTAAATTAATTCTTAATTATTGTGTGTGTTTAGAGGATTTAAAGCCCGTTAATATTTCAACATATCTTTCGAAAACCCCTTAACCTATGAAAGAAGTGGTATGCCAATTGCTAATTCTTGCCAACTTATCTTTAACGCTCTAGGCGTTAGGATATATCCATGCGTCTTATATAAATACTTATATAGAGATTTACACCAAGCCATTAACATAGTGGCGGAACTTAGACATTTATATTGAGGGGCCGAAAAACATATTGACAAAAAATTTTCGTGATTAAATTATAACTAAATAAATAATGTATAGTGTGTGTATATATATTAAGATTTTTAAAATAAAAAATACTAAATATTGAAAATACTTTTGTCCAATGGTGTTTCATGAGTGCTGTGTAATAACTTTTGTACACAACCTATATATAGCTCTATTTAAAAAAATAGATTATAGACTAACTTTGACTTTTGAATGTGTATATAATATTAATATTATATATTATATTCATCTTCTTCCTCTAAGAGACCACAGTGACCATTAGAACTTGGCTGAGTTCTTCAAATAATAGAAAAAAATTAGCTATAATGCAATCTATCTTCAGTTTTTTGCTACTTCTAAGCCCGAAAACGGGAGGGACCACAACCCCTCCCGGCCCATAAGAAGATCTGACATTGCCATTAAAAAACATATACACTTATATATCAGGTCACATGAATGAATTTATATAAAAATACATGTTATACATACATACATACCTTATACCTACATACATGGGCGTCTTTGATAGGGGGACAGGGTGGTCAACGGTCCCTGACTCGATCACCCATATAGACCCTAAAATTGTAAAAATAAATTATATATATAAAAAACTGTATTTTTAATAAAAAGACAACACCAATCCATTTTTAATAAAAAAGAAATCACAATTACTATTGTATTACTTGCTTATTTTATATATAAGTTATCAAATTTATATTTTATTTTTTTGTGACGGCCCTGCATACATAATATTTAAATACTTACATATATACACACACGTACATGACGATGCTTATATTATAAATGTATAGACATAATATAAAATGGTAATTCAATAAATAAAAAAATAGTTCAAAATAAATAAGTAAGGTTTCAAATGAAAAGCCAAAGAAAAGTAGGAAAAACGTGTCTTGTAAGCTTATTTCTTACTATTTCTTGTAATTTTACACTGAAACTTCTAATGATATATTATTTTTATTTTCTTTTATGTTCTTTGGGTGAATTATATAACTTAGGCCCAGCATAAAAAAAATATGTTATTTCAGAGAAATCTTTTACTTAGGCCCAACATACAAAACAGTATTTTTTTTAGATTACAATTTACAAGGACGTACCCATCATTTCTACGTTCCTAATCTCTTCTCGTTTCTGGTTAATAATATTAATAAACATATTTTTTAATGGTCAACTAACTAACCCGTGTAAGTCATTTTTTACAACCATCAACCCGTTTAACGCATTTACATCTTGATTATTACCCATTTAACATGTTTAGCTTGGTTAAACTAGTAATGTTAAGATTACACAAATTTAAATGTATATGGGTTAGGATTATGTTTCTGACACAAATAAAAATAGTGGTTACAATTCGAATTATCGACCCACAACCCATCAACACTCTTTCTATAATTTTTTTTAATCATTAAACTCCACAGTACAACTTGATCAAGATTTCCAGTTTCAGAATCATGATCATGAATCCAATTCTGATTATCACGTTACCAAATGCTCATGATCATCTTATGCCTTCCTCTACAATGAAGTTACATCCGTTCAAGACATACTCCATTAATCATGTTGCATGGCTTATGGGTTATGCTTTGGTATCCCTCAATTAGGGTTTTCAGCTTTCTTTACCTTGCCCACCAGGTTTTGATAAATTGTCTAAGTGAGAGTTTGGTCTATTAACTCATTCATTTTTTATAAATAATTAAACGTTGGTTTACTAAAACGGATTGCATATTGCATTGTGTCTACTGTTGATTGTTTTAACTAATCAAATGGAGCCTTTGGAGTTGGTTCAGAAAGTTGTGGTTGTTTTGGTTTGTTTGTATATGTCACAAAAGATGTTTCGATACATATGGAGCTTTGTCGATGTCGAAAAAGATCCCCTTATTGTGCTCGTCACAGGAGCCGCAGGCATGCATGTCCTTGATTTTATTTTATAAATTATAAAATTGTCGATTCCATTAGGGGGTGCATGGGTCAGTTTTAGGCTCAAACCAAACCAAAACCAAAATTTCAGTTTGTGATTTACGTATGGCTTGGGTTCAATTATGGGTCGTTTTTGGTTTTAGATGTCGGATTTTTGGGCATGAAAAAAGCTGGCCGTAAATAATGAATTTAGATGAAAAGAAACTTTTGGGCTAAAATTTTTGTTAACCACTTATTAGTGAGTTTGATTATTTCGGTGCAGTTTTGTCAGTTAACTTAGTTTCGGTTCATCGGTTTTTTACTCACCCCTAGATTCTATATGAGTAAACTACAATCATATAATTGTATCTTAAGTGTTTTAATTTGATTATTTTGATTTTAAGCCATCAAATTTGGTATTCCTTTTAACAGTATCTTATAAGCAAGGTAAATTTATTATCTTTCGGACAAGATTAATAATTTGCAACAAAGTTCACAGCTTTCTGAAAAAAAAAGAGCAAAATATTGACTAGTAGTAGTGTCTACTTTCTAAGTAATCATATGTTTCTTGATCCTTTAGATAACGCATTTGAATGATTAATAATAAAATTATGTCTCAGGTCAAATCGGGAATGCTCTAATACCGATGATAGCTTGAGGGCAAATGTTGGGTTCAAATCAACCTGTAATTATACACATGCTTGATATTGAGCCTGCTGCAGAAATCTTGAAAGGGGTAAAAATGGAATTAATGGATGGAGCATTCCCTCTTCTTAAAGGTTAGTTTTCAAGATACATTGTGATATTCATGTACAATTGTTTGTATACAGTTTTAATTTGGATCTAATGTATTTTGTAGGCGTTATTGCAACAACCGATGTTATTGAAGCCTGTCAAGGTGTTGACATTGCAATCATGCTAGGTGGATTTCCTCATAGGAAAGGGGATAACAAAGATCTAATATTTAAGAATGTTGGTATATACAAGGCTCAAGCTTCGGCTTTGGAGCAACATGCTGATCCAAACTGCAATGTTTGTGTCTACTGTTCGGTTAACTTGTTGATGGTAAAATGGACGGGTTGGAAGGTGGATCAAAACGAGTTCAAGCAGAACGAGTAATATTTTAACTTGAACAAGACAATAAGATTGAAACATATGATTTCGAAAGTGGAATGATTTGCTAAATGATAATAAGCGTTTTTAAATCAAATCGGATAGAAGGTTTTGCCCATAAAATTTACTGACTTTGGAAACTTTTTGCTATGGTTGTTCATGGGTTAGTTTTTGGGCTTAAACCAAATCAAAGACTGGTAACTCGGTTTGTGGGTTTTTTGAAAAACGTTCAGTTTTTTAGTTTAACAGTGGGTTTGGTTTTCTCAGTTTCAATTGGCCTTGAAATCTTTGGGCCGAAAAAAAGGGCCACAATAATGAATTTGAACATGAAACTTTGGGTCTAAACCTTTTGTTAAGTAATTGATTATTATCCATTTTTTTATAAATTAGTTGATATTCAAAAAGAAAAAATATAATCTATAGTTTTAATAACAAAAGTCTAGTTTTTTGGTTTTTATGGATTCAGTTGGATTTTTTTGGTACATGCAAAACCAAAACCAAACCATAAGGTTCTTGGGAAAACATAAAACCAAACCATCGTTTTGGGTTGGGTTTGGTTATGTCAGTTTTTTCAGTATACTCATTTTATTCGGTTTTATGCGCCCCTGCTTTTTAGGTAGTTTTTTATTTTACTCGTGTGATATGATATTAGATATTACACAGGTGCTTGTGGTAGCTCATCCAGCAAATACAAATGCATTAATCTTAAAAGAATTTGCACCTTTGATCCTGGATGAGAACATCACATCCCTCACTAGACTCGATCATAACCGTGCATTAAACCAGATATCCGAGGCTCTTATTGTGCATGTTGGTGATGTAAGAAATGTTATAATTTGGGGAAATCACTCGTCAAATTTATATCCAGACGCTAATCATGCTACTGTTGATATTGGGGCGGGACATAAACCATTGAGAGAACTTATTTCTGATGATCAATGGTAGCTCTTCATTTAATTTATTTTTCTTGAATACAAATCTTAAGTATGTTTTTAAGTTTAGAATGTTGATGAATATGTTTCAGGTTGAATACCGAGTTCATCACAAATGTGCAACACAGAGGTGAGGCTATAATTAAAGCTCGGAGGTTGTCTAGTTCGTTTTCTACTGCAAGCGTTGTGTGTGATCATATGCGTGATTGGGTTCTCGGTACACCAAAGGTATGATCTCGTGTGTATATGTTTGGGGATGGGGAGGGGGTCTAGGTTTTTTATGAGAACAGGAAGAACAAAAAATAAAGCATTGATTTTTCATCTTAAAAACTTTTAAGATATAAGAAAATGGCTAATATTCAATGTTGTGTAGAGCACATCCGTTTTAGAACAAAATTTATGTTGAGAAACGTAAGAATCGCATGATAGACTTGTACCTAGTGCATAAAAGATAATAGAAAATGGTGAGAGAGTGAAACAAAGGCGGTTACGTACATAACCGTACTTCGTATCACATTTAAAGCAATGGCTACAAATGCATCATACAATTCTTCCGGTTCACAACATATACTAAAACGAACGCTGTGTATATATTAATTTATATTTATATCATTTCCTTAATCTCTTTTTCACACTTTTGGGAGCTAGGGAACATGGGTGTCAATGGGAGTTCAATTGCAAATATACCGAAAATGAGATTGCAAATATATAAAAATGTACCGAAAATGCACTTCGATTGCAAATATATATTAATTTATATTTATATCATTTCCTTAATCTCTTTTTCACACTTTTCCAAAATTTTCACAGTAGAAAATTTTAGCATGTTTTGAGAATATACCGAAAATGCACTTCGATTGCAAATATATAAAAATGTAAATATAAATATATATTAGTAAGTTAATAAATAATAGCCTAAACCAAAAGTTGTACCCAAAATATAAATTATGAGACACTTTTAGTTATGTTTGGCCCGTATTCGATATTTGAACTTGTAAATGAAACTCTATTTTTAATTAGCCTAAAATATCATGTTAGCTATGACCGACATTTTTGTAGCGTGTCAGCCATTTTTTTATAACCCATACTTGAAATATATCTATGAAAATTTTATTGTCTATCTAGAGAGAGGTTGCAGTCGTTGCTAAAACTTGAATTGACACGCAACTGTATACAACAGTTAGGTGGGGGACTTGGGTTAAAGTTGTTCTAACGAAGAAGCCTACGCCAGCCTTCACACAACGTAGGCTTAATTAAAAGTTAATAATACCATTTATGCACCCATAGATGGGTTGGTTGTCATTATGTTTGACAAGTTTATTTGACTTACCAAATCAGTTAGTCAATGGTGTCACACCCTCAAATTTCTATTAGCGGGGTTTTACCGCGAGGCGCGTGACACACCAGGATCTTAACCATTCGTCATACCAAACCAACACACATAAAATATTTAACACGTGGTCTAACTTTCGTCAAAGCACGAGTTAAAAAAACAAATAGTTCAAAGTCTTACGGAAGCGTAAAGGATAAACAATTTTAAAAACAAGTAACACGTGCCCAAACATGCACAACCTATAAGTCTTAAAGAAAAATGAAATGAAGTTCATGCAATTAATAAAAACTCCAAGCAGCATGCTACGTGCTCCCTAGCATTACCTAGCGACCTGGGCAAGTATCAAAACTCAAGTGTCAACACATGGTTGGTGAGTTCATAAGTTCTAATTACGAAGAAAAAAAACAAGTATAATATGCATAAGTAGATTTTTCACAGGGTAGCTAGCCCATTTACAAGCTACTAGACGGTTGAACCGAAGTTGACTGTATGTATGCCTTCTTACCAGGTATATCACCGACATTGGCGTATAATAGTTAGGTAAATAAAACACTCGTTTTACGACATCACAGTTGTGCTAGCGCGACTAGCCCGAGTGGAGTTTGTCAAACCCAGCAGTACTACTCAATATAACCCCGCGATCTCATCCTATCGGTTCAAGTAATGTAAGGACTTTCAGTGATATAAAAGCATATAGTATAAACTTGTAATATAAATAAGAAATTACCAAAAAAATCTGTAGTATGCCACTGCATTTTTCTCCAGAAAACCAGTATAAAAACAAGTATGTGTTTTCTCCCCGAAAACATGTATCAAAGTAGTTTGGTTTTCTCCCCGAAAACATGTATGAAAAGTATGAACTCACCTTAAGTATTCAGAAGAGATTCCGCGAACAAGCTTAACGAAAGAAAGTGTGCCCGTCTAACCAATACCTAGTACAAGCATTAAGCGATGAGGATGTGTTTAACAATACGACTCCCTAAGACTCGCGTAGCGACCCGCACACACAAACATGGACCTGACCCGACAACTCGTTGGTGATTAACATTAATTTCGAATGTTTCCAATTATTCTAACATGCATCCTATCTCACAACATCATCCGAACATAAAGCAGTTATCAATTATTTCAAATCTGTTCAAGAATCTCCAGAGACAGATTCTCGCATGCGGAAACTAATTTATAAGTAGACATCCCTTTATAATAAATTCCATAAAAATTACCACAAAAAAACGCATAAATTTGGTTTATCAACATATGTTTATTATATTTTTTATTTGTGTAAAACATTCACAATAATTCGGCCGTCACAGAAGGTACAAATTTTACATCAGTATGCGCAACAAAAAGTATAAACTTGTCTAGAACTTCAAACCAAACTAAATCAAACAAGTCCAATTGGGTTAACTTCCTGACTCAAAATAGAAACTCTCAGAAGTGGAATTAACCCATTTGGCTTTGTCACCATCAAGTTACAACGTCGGGACTGTAGGTCAGGATCCCACCTTACCAGTCAGATTCGGCATATGAATTTGTAAAATTATAAAAACTATCAAGAACCCGTCCAAAAATTACAAACTATAACTTTTTGAAAACAAGACTTCAAGTAGAACGTCATGAAATCAAGAATCGATCAAAACTAAGCATTCTTCATCAAGTTACATGTAAAACCATAAGCGAGTGAAATTTCGTCCAGAATCTGATCTAACATAAACCCTAAATAAATCATGTTTCCATCAATTCTAACGTCGTAAATCATTAATCACCAATCATACATGTCATATAAAATGTTTATCACAGATATTGTTCATAGCATGCTTCGTTTAACATCACAAGAACATGTAACGAATCAAGAAAGCAACAATTTAGAGGTGGTTACTTACAACTCGCGATTACTTCTATAATACACGAACCCTAGCACCTCCTATGCACCCCAAAGCTTCCCAAACGACCCAAGAGAAAGAGCTCTAGGGTTTTGCTTTGAAATGACAGTTTGATTTATGTGATTTAAGTTTTTAGGAATTTTCTTTTTAAACAACGTATATGAGATAAGAAACATGATCTGTACATGTTGTTGTTGTTGTTGTTAAAATAACCACGCATACACATGTAAAGCAATTTGTCAAGTAACACACATATATAATCGTTTATAATGAAACCGCTTTTGGGTTCGACATTTATCACCAACGCGTACGGATGGACTCGTGTGTGTGTGTGATTCGTTACCGACTCGTGAAATGTTATACATGAAAGTCTAGGATTAGGGAGCATGTGTTAACGAAATTAACCTAAAAAATGCGAGGTGTCACAAATGGCCCTTAACCTTTAATTTGTTTTTGTGGATGCAGATTATTGCGTCAAAAAAGAAGAGATCGTTGGTTTAAATAAAATATTTAAGATGATATATACATAATTACAGACAATTGAGGGTGTTAGGGTTGATGATTTTAAGCAATCGCGGATCCAGGAATTTTTGCTACGGGGGGGGGGGGGGGGGGCACAAGATTGATTGTGTTAAAAGTGGGTCAGGTCAATGAGAACAAGGCTGGTCAACCATTTTGAAGACACAAAGCGGAATGAACTTTTGGGACACGTGAGGATAAATTTGGACATTTTACACGTCATCTTTAAAAGTTAAAACACTTTCTATATTTTATATCATACAAACATATAATAATTAGGTGGCAATTTGGACCCATCTCTTATTACCTTAAGTGATAAAATCGAAAACTTTTAATCGGTAGGCTACAATATATTTTTTGTTTATATGTGTTTCGTGAACTTATTAAAGTAATTGATGATAACAGAAGGGTAACAAATTATATTCCCAAAAAAAACTTTTTACATATAATATTGTAATTGGATCCGTTTATTTAATATATGAAGAATATTTAGTGAATATATATATATATACTAAACGATTGCCCGCGCGATGCAGCGGGAAATACAGGCCTTAATAATCACGTAAGAGATTTTTGGGTGCTCATCGTTCCATTTAAAACCGTGGATTAAGAATTCTTATTTTAAACTCAATTTAGTAGCGAAGTACAAATGAAACCGAAATCTAATCATTGTTTATCGTTTGTTTTTGTTGGGTTATAATTTTCAACGGTTTGGTTTCAGTTTTTGATGACAAAAAACGGCTTGACTCACGGCTTAGTTTAAAACCATCAAAACCGGACCACAAACGACTATACGTAAGATGTTGTTTTTTTAACTGAAAACAAACTATGACAATATCATACTCAAATTAAAGAGAATTAAATGCTTGTTTTTATAATGCAATTTTTTTAAAAAAATATTAACGTATGAAAAAGTTATGACCGGTTAAAAATCGTGGGGGAATTTGGGTTAAAAGTGAAATTATAAATAATATATAGTTAAAAGATGGGGATCAAAGTGGTAACTATTCTTTAAATTTCCAAATGTTTATTAAAGTTGAGGGGGCATTGTTGTAAATAATTTGAAGAAATATGAAAGAAACGTTAAATTTAGTGTTAGAATGTCTATTATGCCCCTATTTAAGGTTGTACAATGTGTTTGAAAAATTGTAAATTACTTAAAATTGGATGTCTTAATTTGCCCATGAATGATGCATTATATATAATATATATATATAATGTTATTTTTTAACAAATTAAAATTATATATCAAAATAAATAATATAATTGTTACGTAACACATAAATGTAGAGAGTTCTATTAATATATTATAAAAAATTAATAAAATAACACCCCGTAAGTTCACAATAACAGTCAGTGGAAAAATAATATTATAAAATTATGTTGGGTCTTTTAGTTAAATAATATATTGTTACAATTCATATTTGCACTAAAAACTAACAAACAAAAGGCATTTAAGTCTCCCCCATTATCTTTCTTGTCTTCACCTTCCACGTACAACATTGTCGGACCACCGCAACTCAAAACTTCTTTGTAAATTTGACGATAACGGTAACCGACGGTGGGCACGAACGGCTGCAGGACGATGGGCATAGACTGACTGTTAAGTCATAATATACTAATGCGCGCCTACAAATGCGGCATTCCGGCGGCTGGACGGTGGGCATCGGCCCACCCTAGGTACAAGTTGTATCCGCCCCTGATTTTAAGTTTCAGTATATATGAAATTCAATATCATATAATTATGTATGTAATCTTGGAGATGTGTTGATAATTTATGTTGTTTTTGCAGGGATAAATTATTTATCGACCACTTGTTTTCATAACAAGAATCAACTTTGGTAACTCTGCTAACATCAAAGTTGCAACCGTTTTGACAGTCTATTTTGGGTCATTTGTAGATTTTGTTTGGGTTTGGCTACAAATTTGGAATAGTGTTGCATATGTTTAAAAATAGTGCAATTTTTGTTACCTTTAAATGGATATGCATATTTTAATTTCGGAATAGTGTTGCATATGTTTAAAAATGGTGCAATTTTTTGTTACCTTTAAATGGGTATGCATATTTTTATAATGCTGCAGTTTGAGTATTTTAAGTTAAATGGATTGTCAATTGGGGCAGTTTTAGTTACTTTTAAATGGATATACATGTTTCAAAATTGTCGCACCCCAACCTACAGCGGAACATGCTGGAGCGCGACAATATTGTATCATAGCTCAAAGACACTTATTAAATTACACATGTTAATATATAAATTATCCATTTCATATATCAAGTACGCAAGCACAAACATTTTCTCAAAAGAAATATCGTTACAAATAACTATTCAAAACATAAATAAATTTAAAAATAAATGTCTTCTTTATTCGTCATGGCAACCTAAGGTCCAAACTACTCTTTGTTCTCTTTCTTCATTCAATATAACTACATGTGTGATGCGTGAAAATATGTTATATTGTTTTAGTGTTCCATAAACATATTAAATAGATGAACATTACAGATATTAAAGGGAAAACATAAACAACATATCTTACAGTACCGAATAAGAAAAATATCAACTAACTTGAGACGTCATAAAATAATAAAAAATGGGCATTGGGATAGTGTATACAGAAACTCCAATATTGTGTATGAGTGAATAATAATCATTCATTTTATAAGAATTACAATTCAGAATGATTAATATGATAAATCAAGAATTTTTTTAATCGATATATGTAAAGACGTGCAATAAATACTAGTATTATGAAATCATTTCAAGGATAAGTTATTTTCATACATGGTATAAATGGAATTTGTTTAAAAGCAATACCTTTTATTTAGCTGGACAATTGATTAAGGAAAATTAATTGATTAACTTCTTAATATTGGAATATATTATTTTGTAGTTTAAAATATTGTATGAGTTAAACAAAAGGAATTCATAAATTAATTAAGCATTTAAAAAAAACCATAACAAACATATTAAAATTGATGCTATAATTTAATGGCCATAAAAATGTATTTAAAGATAGTTAATGTATTGACTATGATTTAAAAATATGTCTAACTAGTGTTTTACCCGGCGCGTTGCGCCGGGATAGATTAGTAAAACCCAAGAGTTATCGGTCATAAGGGTTGAGGTGGTAAGTCGACACGAACTTGGTCGGTTTCAGTCACATGTGTTATTCTACCAGAACTAAGGCCAAAATAAAACAAAAGATAATAAAATTTGAGGTGGACTAAGTGGCATCGGCCGGTAAAACTCAGTCGTTGTTAAGATACTACCGTTGTCAATCTCGGGCGTTTAGACGGTGAATCTACGCAAATTCGGTTATTTCTATCACGTTCGTTACGATATCAAAACTAAAACAAAAACGAAAAACAAAATCGGCATTCGGTTGGTTTTAGCAACGTTTGTTACGGTACTAGAACTAAAACAAAACAAAATTGACATTCGTTACGTTTATTACGCACCGAAACTAAAACAAACAAAAAAGGACCAATAAGTGTTCGGCCAGTTTTCGTTACGCTTGTTACGGACTGAAACTAAAACAAACTAAAAGGGACCAGTAGGGTGCCGCAAAGTTGCCCAGTCGGGACTTTGCGGCACCAAACTTTGTAATTATACTATATAATAATTGCCATATGATATAAGTTGACATTCAATATGAATTTTGAATAATTTAAATGTGAAGAAAATCTATAAAGGCTTGATATTTTATTTTATTTTTGAATTATTTAATTGTGAAGAAAATCAAAGAAGTGCTTGTTATATATAGAAGCAATATGGTTGGACCAATAAGAAGATGTCATGTGTCCAAAAACACTATTGTTTTAATAATATAGGTAGATACGCTAATTATAAAAATTTCGATATTTGAGCTTATTCAATTATTTCGTAGATGACCGTCAATTTTGTTTAGTCAAGGTTTTACCCTAATTTTCAAAAGATTTTCTAATACACGTTGTGTATGATTTTAAAATACCCAACGGAACAATAGATGCAGAAAATGCGATGAAATAAATAATTATGAGTGTACACATGATTACTAAAATCCTCGCATGAAAGTCATAGTAGGTACGATGGTGAGTAAACAACTCAGAACCAAGGGACTATATGACAACGATACAAATGATATAAATAAGACAAGATCATAGTGGATACGCCGCTGGTACATTTTATATATAAAAGGATTTGTCATCTTACCCATTTGTATCGTTTTTCGGATCACTCGAACATCTATGTTGTTTGGTTTAAATACGGAAATGATTTAGTATTTTGATTTATTTTTATTTTTTCTTTTATTATAATTTCGAGACGAAATTTCCAAAAAGTTGTGAATACTGTAACATTCGTCAATTTTCGGACGCTAAACTAAGGCATAGTTAAAGTTTTTCTTGTTATTATTATTGTATTTATTTATTAATCAAATGTTCGTTATAGACGATGAATTATTGTTTTAATTTTGTTCGTTAAAAAAAAATTAATCTATTAATTTATTGCAAAAAAGCCCACCTTGAACCATGTTTTGGTTTTATCATGCATAGCCAAACTTACTTCGATGACTAAATGACAAATTTTCAAAAAAAAATAAAAATCCCTTTCTTCTTTCTTCTGCCCGCCATTGCTCTTCTCCCTCCTTTCTGTGACAAACGTCAATTTCAGGTTAACTCCGTTAACTCAACTCCGTCAATTCAAACTTAAAGATCACGGAATCTATAACGCACACCTCATTACATTTAAACTAGGGTTTAAATGACGCTTAACACTTACTACATGTGTAGTCTTTCGGGAATTGCACCGAAACGCAAACGAGTTGACGCAAACGATTGGTGAATAAACGAAAAATGTCAAAACAATAATTATGTGATAATTATGTGTTAGACTTATGTGTTATGTGATAACATGGTATAAACGTTAACTCAATGTGCTAGAACTAGTTATTTAAGCTAGAAAAGTAACATTTGGAAGTTGAGGGACTAAAGTGTAACATGTTATTATAAATAATAACATAAACTAAAACCCTAACACTCTTACTCTCCCTCCCAAACCCGACGGCAGCTCTAAGCCCCCCCCCCTTGCGATCGGCCTCATATACACACATACAAACAATCTTTCAAGCTTTTGATTGAAGATTAAGGTGCTAGGAAGGTATAAACAACTATTCTATGCATCCTCTATGTTTAATTTTCGATTTTCAATGGGTTAATTATAAACCCTAGGTCCGATTTCTATATGTTATTGTGTTCATATGATTTTGTTTGATTTGATGATGTATTGATGATGATTTGATAACTAGAATTGATATTGTTACATGTTAATTGTTTGTGTCTTTGATTTGAGTTCAAACAAAAACCCTAATCATGTATGTAATGTGTAATTGATGTGCATGGATAGTGATTATGGAGTCTAGAGTGTTATATGAATGAATTATGGTCCATAGATAGTTAATATGTTGAGTTTGGATGCAAACAGTTTCTGGACAGATTGTGTTATTGATGTTTAATTGACTGTAACGGGGAGTAAATGTGAAAATTGGTTGAGATTATTGATACTACAGTAAACTAGGTTGAGTCTAGTTTCTAAATAATATAAATTTTCAATTTTTGGACGTGTAAAAGTTAACTTTTATGATTTTACAAAAACGTTGTGCAAAGCTGAGTTGTTAGACCTGCTGTTAGGTTGTTTTGTAAATGTTATATCTCATGAACTACGAGACCAATTGGGTTGGTTCCACTTCTGGAAGTTAACTTGTTGAGTTAAGAACCTAACCCAATTGGTCTTGCATTTGTTGGATTTTTCATTTAACGGGAATTTCAAATAACATTCTGTTGCGCATGAATTTGACTGTTATGAGTTTGCTGTAATGTTTTGATCATTGTGAGAAACCTATGTGGAATAAAAATAAAATAAAATATGTTCTGGAAACCTAATATATATATGCTTTTGTGATGATTTTTGGTAAATTAATTGAGATGCAATGATCGGTGGAATAGACTAGTTTTACAAGTAGGATTCTATCGTTAAGAAACTAGTTGCTGAATTTTGTAAAAGTTGCATGAAACATGGTAATTGCTAATTAATTGTTGTGTTTTGACCAAATTGCCCTTGAGGGGAATGATTGCTAATTAATTGTCGTGTTTTGACCAAATTGCCCTTGTGGGGAATAATTGCTAGTTAATTGTTATGTGTTGACCAAATTGCCCTCACGGGGAGTAATTGCTAGTGATGTACATTATTAATACATGACACGTAAATAGTTGCTCACACATGTAATGTATCACAAATGTACTTGTTAAAATCACACATGATTCACAAACGAAACACGAAACACATTGTGTGCATAGGTATTATGTGCCGGGTCTAGAGACTCGATAATAGTTCCGACACTTAGAAAAATCTCTTTGTTGTTTTAGAACGCTAGAGAGAGTTTTTCTGTGACGCGCATCATTTGGTGATTTATTTTGGGAATTCTTCGCAAACAGTGAGTTCACTTACCCCTCTAAACTATTTTCAAACGCTTTTCACTTGGGGAGATAACATACTCCGAAAACGCATTTAAGATTTTGTTAATTTAAATTATATATCACTTGTAAAGACTAAGTGGCAAACGCAATAACTAAAGTCCTTCATTCACATCGAACCGTTTAATATTGGATAATAGCGAGTCATTGTTGAGTAGTACTACTGGGTTTGACAAACCCCACCCAACGCTAAACTCGACTGGAGGTCGAGTGGGTGTAATTTTGGCTAAACACATACCATGGTCGGGATAGACCTGGTGGCAAGGCAATGATAAACAGTCAGCTTCGGTGTCGAACACTTAGTAATACTTGTTTTATAGGCTAGCTACCTATAGATATATAATTGACATAACACTATCTGGTAACGCAAAACGCTGAACGCAAAACGCTAAACGCTTTATTTTATATAAACTTGTGAACTCACCAACCCCGTGTTGACACTTTTAGTATGTTATTCTCAGGTAGCCGAGGCGGGCGCGCGGTATAGGATCATGCATTGCTTGAAACGCTTTTGTTATGCAAACTATTTTTAAAACTGTTATCATTTGGTTTAAGTCGTCCTGCGTGGCGCAACATTTATTTCATGGTTTTTACGCTTTCGCATTTAAATACTCGTAAACGTTTTCATGGTTTTGAAACTTTGTTTTATGGTTTGATTATAACTAATGATTCCGATCCTGTTAGTTCACACCCTCTGACGGTAAAACTCTGTTAGTGGATTTTGAGGGTGTGACACTTTCTTTGAATTTTCGATCCACAATCTAAGCCGGGAATCACGGAATTGGTCATCCAAATCATTAATTGATTGATTGCGCTTTAAAACATCATCTAATTATGTTAAATTACAATCCATTGGCACCAAATTCCGATAACACAACCAGCAGCTTCCTTCAACCTTAAAACCCTATAAATACTCATCGATAATTCAATTAACTCGTCATACACCATCACTACATCATCACGAATCAAAGCCCTATATAAATTTAACCTCATAACCCGTTTAAGATCAAGAGTTGTGTAGTGTTCACGAGTTGTGTAGTGTTCATACTGGAAACCCTAAGTCGTCGTTCTCTTTCAATATGAACCCATATCTAGTAATTGTTTGGTGTTTTTAAATCAGCTTTAGTCGAGTAATCAAAGCCTTCTATCAATTTCAATCTACAAAGGGCAATCATTTACCAATTGGGGCTTAATAAAAAACTAGGTTTTATATAGATTTGGGGATAATCATAGGCATGTGTTTATAATTAATCAGAACTAATCCATATCAAAATATCAGTCCAACTCAGTTGGTTTGTGAACTCGTCTTAAAGTATGATAATACGCCGTCGGAGTAACTCGACACCGTTAGGTTCAAGGGGAAACGACACTTTTATTTTATGTTGTTTATTGGTAGCGAACTCATTCGAGTAGACATGTCCGAACTCTAGCGCATAATCGAAAAGACACGTATACTTGTTTATATTAATTGATGGTATGCACATACACAAGGAATTGTTTACTTCTCAATATTATTATTATTATTATTATTATTATATTTATACTTAACTGTGGTTACTCGCTCAACATGTGTTGTTGACAAAAAAAAATTACGCATAATGTTTGTTGTTATATGAAGTGAAGAAGTAGTTTGGACTTTAGGCTAAAGTTATAAAAGTTTAAATGTTGTATTAATTTATTTTTCATTTGAATTATTTGTGTACGATTGTTGTGAACAAATAAATTTAGATATCGACACTTGTTGGTACATGTGTGTCAGTAGTTCATAGTCTAGCATTTGTAATCGAGTCTGTAATGTAATTATGTTTATGATTATGTTTATGTTTTTGTAACAAGCGAAGTTGTCAACAAGTTCGCTCAGGCGAACTTGTTGAACAAGCGAAGTTAAAGACAACTTCACCTGAGGCGAAGTTGTCGTGTCTATTTAAACTGTTCGCTGTAACAGTTTAAGTGGTTGGTTAGGTTTTCGTTTGAGTTGTTCAGTTCAAGTGTTACGTGTTTGCTAGTCTGTGTCTGTAATAGTGACCTCGAGTCACATGTTCGGTTATCAATATAACGTGTTCGTTCATTGCTCGTGTGTTTGATTTACATATTCTGCACTCGTATCTAACTACGCAGGGATTCCGCACCTGCGCAGATAGCGACATCCCGTGTACGATCCGTCCAGGAGCCTACAATTGGTATCAGAGCCATCGGCTCGATTGTGAGGTTCGGGATTTCACGCGGGTGTAGAAAACGTCTCGTTTGACCTATTCGCGGGACGTGTTTTTATTGGGATTGTGTTATACTCGTGTTTGACAGTCATTTTCAAGCCATTACATCGATCGGAAACTGCTAGATTGACGAAATCAGATCTGAACAGTTTCCTTGTTCATCGGGCGAAGTTACCGTTCTTCAGGCGAAGTTGCCGTCACTGGAAGTAGGGTTTCTGCGAAGATATAAGGATTAAGCGAAGTTAACCACAACTTCGCCTACCTCCTAAGTTCGCCTAAGCGAAGTTATCCTCAACTTCGCTTACCATCCAAGTTCGCTTACCTCCTAAGTTCGCTCATCCTAAGCGAAGTTATTCTTAACTTCGCCCAGTCAAGCGAATTTAAGACCCAGCGAAGTTACACTTTCCAGCGAAGTTAACTTTCAAGCGAAGTTATTCTTAACTTCGCCTACTGTGCTGTTTGGAAGATTTTTTTTAAATTTTCGGGTTTTCGGGTTTTCGCAAAGATGTCGTCAATTAACATCTCCGATTTAGTCAAGATGGAAGTAGAAGCGGGGTCAGCCACTAAGGCCCCGAGGTTAATGAAAGGAACTGACTTCGTGGCATGGAAGGACAGATTCATCCAATACATTAGATACCAGGATGCAAAAATGTGGGTGTGCATCCAGGATGGATATATCCCCCCAACTATGCAATACGAAGGTCGTGATGTGGTTAAGAAGTATAGCAAAATGGAGGACGAAGAAAAGAAAATGTATGAGGCCGAGAGCAAGGCCCATGCTGCTATAACAATGGCACTTCCTCAAGAGGTTCTCCATACGTTCCGAAAGTACACTTCTGCGAGAGAGCTTTGGGATGCTCTGGAAAATAGATTCGAGGGGAACGTGGGTATCCGTGCATCGAAGATCAAACTTTTAAAGACCCAGTTCTCCGTTTTCAAATATTTGAAGAACGAATCACTGGATGATATTATCACCAGATACTATCATCTAATGACAGAGCTTAACAATTATTCGATTGCTTACCGAGAAGAAGAGATCGTTGAAAAGCTTCTCGATGCTCTCCCACCGAAGTGGGAAATGTACACCGTTCTTATGAGGGAAGACAGAGACTTTCCTAATTATGATCTGGAAACGGCAGTAAACAAGCTCAGAACTTATGAGCTTAATATGGTTCGAAAAGAAACACCAACAGATCAGATACAAGACCCTGGTATGTATGGTGCAAAGGTTAACTCAGACTCAAGTTCGAGGCCTGAATCTGCTGCTTTTTACTCAAAAGGGGAGTCAGGTCCTGACTCTTCTCATGAAGGAAACGTTTCTGTGAACTTGAACGGTGATGTCTGTTTCGTTGCTGGAGGATCAAGTACTTCAAAGCCTCAAGCATCCACAAGTGGTTTCTCTGCAAATGCCTCAAGCAATAATTATTCCAAGATGCCTATGAGTGTAAAATCTGCTGAAGAGCAGTTTGCAGTCTATGCATCATTTATTGCTTCCTATGAAAACTACATCCAGGGGAAGATTGTGGACCCTGCTGTTCTGGATGAGGATTACGACCAGATCGATGCTGATGATCTGGAGGAGATGGATTTGCAATGGCAAATGGCAATGATTGTGAGGCGAGTTAAACGGTTTATGAAGAAAACTGGGAGAAAGTTTGTTGGTGGTAGGCCTGGATTCGACAAATCTAAGGTAAGGTGCTATAATTGTCAACAATACGGGCACTTTGCCAAAGAATGTAGAAATGAGAGGGTTGAACGAGGACAAGGTCAGCCTACACAACACTCTGGAGTTAACAGAGAGATTAATGCCATGTTGACCAGAGAAGCAGGTGAGTACAACTGGAACCTGCATTCAAATGAATCTGGTGAGCAAGCGAACATGGCTGAGGCTGAAGTTGAAGAATGTGAGAAGGTTGATGGAAATGAGAAAGCTACTGAAGAAGAAACAGCTTTCATGGCAGATGACAAGGACAATCGCTCCGAGGTAAGTAATAAGAATATTTGCACTAGTTGTGAGAATTTGTCTGAGCAACTAACAACAATAACTGATCAGTACGTCCGTTTAGATGCTGATTTTAAAACTATTAAAGAAGATCACCATTTTACGAAAGCAAGAGAAAACAGTTATAAAATTAAGATAAAAGCATGTGAAAAAGACATTCAAAGCTTAAAAACTAAACTTGCTGAGAAAATTGAAATAATTGATCTTAGTTATGAAGTTTTAGAAGAAAAAACTAAATTGATTGCTGATCGGGATAAACAGATTGCTGACCACCAGGTGAAGGTGGTGGAACTGAACCGCAAACTTGAGCAGTTCAGGAATTCCTCGGCCATCCTTGATCACCTCGTGAGTGATCAAGGTACCTCTGCAAAGAGGGGAGGAATCGGTTATCACGAGGTTCCACCACCCTTTAACCACAACTATACTTATAATCCGAGTGTTCAGAAATCTGTTGATTTCGAGGTTACTCAGACAACTCCCATCAAGGTTACAAATATAGAACCAAGTGTTCGCTGTGGCGAAACGAGTTCGCCTGTCTCAAATGTGAAAGTTTCTGTCTCGAGTCCAGTCTCATCGGAATCGGATAAGTTGTCTGAATCTGGTCAGACAAAAGAGAAGGTAGGGTTACCCACCGGTGGAGATAAAAATAACATTTCTAAAAAGAGTTCTCCACTCAATCCGTACGTCCCACCTTATGTGAGACGAACGGCTGGTAACACTGCCTCTACATCCAAACCAACATTTGACAAGAAAAAGGAGAGTCGGTGTTGCTTTAGATGTAACAAATTAGGACATCTAGTTGCAGATTGCCCTCTGAAGCCGAGATTCAGAGGTGTGAGGCCAAATAAAACTGAGGATAAGCGTCATTTTGTTACTGCTAAAAATGAAAACTTTTCAAAGTGCCAAAATGTAACTAATTCAAGTTTTTATAAAAACAAACCTCAGTTTTTCAACCAAACCACAAGATATAACACTTTCAATTCATATAGGTTTGGGAGGCATTACACTCAATCTGCAAGGAGATTTCCTAACAGGACTTACAGAAATTATCCTGATGCTAACTTGAGAAAGCCAGGGTACGGGACGTATTGATCCAAGACCAATTGGTCTTGGGTCCCAAGATTCTAACTCTTTGTTTTATTGTGCAGGAACAGTTGAACAGGGCTGCCAACAGTCTTTGGATTGTAGATAGCGGCTGTTCCCGGCACATGACGGGCAACAAACACTTGTTGCAAGACTTAAAACCTGTTCAGGGTGCAAGAGTTAGTTTTGCTGGTGAGAGCGGAGGAAGGATCACTGGTAGAGGAACAGTGTCGAATGGGAGAATGACATTGGAGAATGTGAATTTTGTGGAGGAATTAAAGCACAATCTGCTGAGTGTGTCGCAGATTTGTGATAAAGATTACACTGTCCATTTCACGAAGAACGAAGCGATCGTATTAAAGCCTGGTTTTCAGATACCAGACGAATGGATAGTTATGAAAGCTCCACGTGAAACGAATACATATGTGATGGATATGAGGTCTACTGAAATGGCCACCGGAGAATCTTGTTTAATGACAAAAGCAAGCGAATCAGAATCAGAATTATGGCACAGGAGAATGGGACACATTCATCTTCGGAAGATGAACTTCATTGTCAAGAATGGGCTTGTGATGGGCGTTCCCTTAAAAAGTTTTAACTTTGAAGACAAATGCATAGCATGCAAGAAGGGAAAACAACACAAGAAATCCCATCTCACCAAAAAGATCAATTCAATTGCCGGTACTCTAGAACTACTTCATATGGATCTCTTCGGTCCCGTGAATGTAAAAAGTCTAGGAGGTACTTCTTACTGCTTGGTGATCACTGATGACTACTCGCGATATTCGTGGGTATATTTTCTGAAATCTAAAGATGAGACGGCTCAAATGGTGAAGAATCTAATTACTAAGGTTGAGAACGTCATGAGTAAATCAATTAAATACATCAGAAGTGACAATGGGACAGAGTTCAAGAACTTTGAAATGGAAATCTTCTGTCTTCAGAAAGGAATTGAACATCAATACAGCGCTCCGTATACTCCGCAACAGAATGGAGTGGCTGAAAGGAAGAACCGAACGTTAATTGAAGGAGCCAGAACTATGCTGGCAGACTCGAAGCTTCCTGTGATGTTCTGGGCTGAAGCGTTTGCTACAGCCTGCTATGTTCTGAATAGGGTGTTAACCGTTAAGAGACTTGGAAAAACTTGTTACGAGCTTATGCATGGAAGGAAGCCCAACTTGTGCGGTCTTGAACCATTTGGGTCTCCTTGTTCGATTCTGAAGACTAATTCGAAATTTGGTGAAGTAGCCGATGAGGGAATCCTAGTCGGTTATGTTGTTGGGACTCCCAACAGACGGGTCTTCAATACGTCGACTTGCAAGGTGGAGGTGGTTTGTAACACCGACATAACTAGTTACCAATCGCCAAAACCAAGCAATGGACCTGCTGAGCTTTTCGACTATGTTAAGCTTTTTAAGTCGTTTAACGTACCTGATTTGGAAATTTCTGAAGAAGATGAAAGAGCGGTGACGAAGATGATACTTGATGAGGAAGAGAATATATTGCAACAACAGCTGATTGAGAAATCTCAACCTTCCACTTTATTAATCCTTTTCACTCTCAGTCAGAAACAACCATTGATGAGATCTCTTCAAATTTGGAAGATAATTTGCATGTCGGTTCAGTTCCGACCACGAGAATACACAAAGATCACCCATTGGAGAATATTATAGGTGATGTGTCCTCCAGTGTACAAACCAGAAGTAGCTTGAATGAGCACACCTGTGTTTATACAAGCATTAAGGAAACGGGTATACTGAACGAATGTTTGTACTCTTGCTTTATAAGCCAGATTGAACCAAAGAATTATCAAATGGCTTTAAAGGACAGCTCGTGGGTCGAAGCCATGCAAGAAGAGTTGGCTCAGTTCGAAAAGATGGAAGTTTGGACTTTGGTTGAAAAACCAAAGAATGTGCATGCTATAGGCACAAAATGGGTGTTCAAGTGCAAGAGAGATGATAAGGGAATTATCACTCGAAATAAGGCGAGGCTGGTTGTTAAAGGTTTTAATCAGCAAGAGGGTATTGATTACAATGAGGTGTTCGCTCCTGTCGCCCGGTTGGAGGCGATTAGATTGTTTTTGGCATTTGCTTCTTTTAAAAAGATGAAGGTATTTCAGTTGGACGTGAAGAGCGCGTTCCTAAATGGGAAAGTTGATGAGGTTGTGTATGTTGAGCAACCTCCGGGTTTTCCTGACCCAGACTTTCCTGATCACGTATACAAGTTGAGCAAGGCGCTGTATGGATTACATCAGGCACCTCGTGCCTGGTATTCAACGTTATCAGACTACTTGCTGGAAAATGGTTTTGAAAGAGGATTGATCGACAGTACTTTGTTTGTGAAGAGAGAAGGAAGTGACTTCCTGCTAGTTCAAGTCTACGTGGATGATATCATATTTGCTGCATCAAGAGTATCCATGTGTCAGGATTTTGAGGCTGTCATGAAGAAGAGGTTCGAGATGAGTGCTATGGGTGAACTAACTTTCTTTCTAGGATTGCAGGTTGATCAGAAGAAGGACGGGATGTTCATTCATCAGACGAAGTACGTTCATGATGCTGAAGAGATTCAAGATGGAGGAAAGTTCTCCATATGACACTCCAATCTGCGTCAATCACAAATTGGGCGCTGAATCAGATGGTGACGCAGATGTGGACCCAACTCTGTATCGGGCGATAATAGGATCATTAATGTATTTAACTGCTTCTAGGCCTGATATAATGTTTGCTGTTTGTCTTTGTGCTCGTTTTCAGGCAAACCCAAAGGAATCTCACATGAAAGGTGTGAAGAGGATTTTGCGGTATCTCAAAGGCAAGCCGAAGCTAGGGTTGTGGTACCCAAAGGGAGGAGACGTTGAACTAGTGGCATATACAGATTCTGATTATGGAGGATGCAATCAGAGTCGGAAGTCAACAACAGGAGGCTGTCAGTTTCTTGGAGGAAGATTAGTTTCCTGGCAGTGCAAGAAACAGACATCAGTTGCAATTTCAACATGCGAAGCTGAATACATGGCAGCATCCAACTGCTGCTCTCAGGTTTTGTGGATTCAGCAACAATTGCTCGACTATGGTCTGAATTTCTTACTCACTCCTATTTTAATTGATAACACTGCCGCCATCTCAGTAATTAACAATCCCGTGAAGCACAGTAAAACTAAACATATTGACATTCGTCATCACTTCATACGGGATTGTGCTGAGAAGAGACTGATCAAGATCGAAAAGGTTGATACACTGGAAAATTTTGCTGATTTGTTTACTAAAGCGTTTGATAAATCCAGATTTCAAAACCTAATTGAGCTGAACGGGATGATCAATCCCGAGTAACCATATTTTTTTGTGTTTATTTAAAAAAAAAAAAAAAACGTCACTATTGCTTAAAATTAGTTGGTTACCTCCGTTTGATGGACATATCCACGGATATGTTTTGGTCCTCGTTTCTACTTAGAAAATGAGGGTCGCCATTAACCAGATGACTGAAAGTGACCGGGGCAGTTATGATGTGTTTTCTTTCTGTCGCTGAAAATTAGTCGGTCATACATAGTTAGAAGGACACATACTTGTAAGTGGTCGGTCCAGTTGATCCATTGGATCTTCAGGATTGCCGTTTACCTGAAGACTTTGACTTGATCGGGGTGACTGAAGTCAAAAGTTTTGTTAACGGGAAATGAAATTACTTTTCAAGTCTAATACTTCGTAAGAAGTTATTTGCATGTTTAACAGAAAATTGATCCAACCTTGGAAAATGATATATATACTGATTGTGTGTGCTTAACTAGTGAAGTTATTAAGCTTAAAAGGCTTTAGAACAGTCATTGTATGTCATGGTAGTTTTTATGGTGCGTAAAAGTGTATGTGATACTAACTTAAACTACTCGAATTTACGTGGAAACTCCTTAAGAGTTTTGAATGTCTTCATACATATCTTTCCGAATGATAGGCAGAAAAGCGATTACCCAGTCATACACGAGCCCGTGAGTGTTCTGATTCCCGTGAAGAAAGCATTTCAAGACACTACAGTGATCCAGATTCGGGACTTGCAGTGGTTTAGTACTCCGAAGTCTATAAGTATGTATAGTTAAAAAAAAAAAAACATGTATATTTTTCAGTACTTATGAGTCATTGTAACAATCAAGACTTCTCAATTCTGGAGTAAGAAGAGAACGGGAAGCAGACAACGAGTATCTACAAGTTAATCAGACACTATGGGTCGAAGTCAATTCGGGGTGACTTGGGTATAGCCAAATACGATTTGAGAATAGATAGAAGGCATCATTATCTCTGAGTTGTTGCCCACTTAAATTTTGAGCTTAACTGAACCTTAATCCGTATCACAGAAACGATGAAAACCATTTAAGTTATTTACATGCTTACAACCTGTTTCTCTATGTCATAATACAGCTAAACACGGATCCAAGTGATAGTCACATAGTTAGTATGATTCCTGTTAGGATCTTTTCTAAAACGCAGTGGTCCCTGACTAGACTGAAATTTGATCCCTTATTTCGTTAAATTTTTATAAGTTTTTCTATTTTTGTAGTTGTATTATCTTATAACTGGTTACTTGGACATGATCATTTTTGGTTAACTCTTTTTGGAAGTTTCCAATGTTAATTGCAAAATTATTCAAACTTTAAGGTTTAATTTTGGAAATTTCGGGCGAAGTTGTTGAATTAGGCGAACTTGTGTTTAACTTCGCCTTGGCGAAGTTAAGCGTAACTTCGCCTGAACAAACTCTGCCCTATATAAGGACTTTTCAACAGTAAACAGTATCATTATTTCCGGCGAACTTACAAAAATTCCGGCGAACTAGAGTTATTTCCGTTTTCGATCTTTGATTCCGGTTTCTATTATTCAGTGAGGGTATGTGTTGTCGATATCCTTCATAAACATACTCGTTCTTTATAGTTTTCACCCGGTTCGAGACCTCGGGTCGTCGGTCCTTCAAAACCAAAATTTTTCACCCTTGTAATACGTGTTCATGGACGAACTTTTCATCCTAATTCCATTAATATGTGTTGTTCTTCACTCCTGGATCTTCAAATCGTCCGAAATCATCGGATCTAGAGACTTTGAATCTGAACAGTCGCCGTTTCAGATTCAGGCGAAGTTAGGGTTTAGGCGAAGTTATCCTCAACTTCGCTTGACGCTTAATTTCGCCTGTGGCAATGTTATCCGTAACTTCGCCTTGAACTCAAATTCGCCTGAGGCGATGTTGTGATAAGGCGAAGTTATCAACAACTTCGCCTATACCAATTCACTTAACAGTTTTTAGACGAACATACAGATGAAGCGAAGTTGTTTCCCAACTTCGCCTCACCTTTAAGTTCGCCAGTACAGGTTTAATCACAACTTCGCTCGTGGTACAAAGCGAACTTGTGAGTTGCTTAACCGTTCTCTAACTTGTTTTGTTTTGTGCAGATATGGCTGCTGTTGGCGGTGCTGGTGGTGATGACGGTGATGATCAAAGACAGTTCGCTTCATCTTTCATGTGATCACGTTAGATCCAGACGCAAGAGGTGTGGAAGACTACAGGGAGATAATCACTTTTCTCCAGCGCTCAATAATCTTTCATGTGATCACAAATACCCTGCCCATTTCACTGCCTAACATAGAAGACTTTTGGCAGTCGGTATATTATGATTGCAGGCCTGAGCCCCCGGTGATGCGAGCAACCGTAAATGGTCATGCTATACAGTTTTCTTCTGAAGATATACGGTTGGCTTTGCAGTTTGGAGAAGAAACAAGGGATGACCCAACGGAGTTTGTAGCTCCTTTTCGTGATGGGGCGTACCTGAGGATGGGTTATTCAGGTCCGTTGGGGGACACACAGAGGAGGAAAGGTTTTTTACTGGATCAGTGGCGCTTCCTAATGCATGTCTTGATCGTATGAATGTCTGGGAGGAAGGCAGGAACTGATGGGATGGGCGCGACGATGCAGTCTGCCATGATTGCCCTGACTTACAACCGACGATATTCATTTAGTCAGCTGATATTTTACGAGATTGATCGTCAGAGGAGGGCTGTGGCGCGCGAGCGATTTATTATGTATCCTCGGTTCTTACAGATGATCCTCAATCATGTCGCTCCGTCGCTACCGCAGAGACGCCCTATAAGATACGTCGAATGTGTGACGAAACGTATCTTCGCTCAGTGTCGGACTTCGAGCACACGTAGCAAGCCTGAGCTGCGTCCCAGGCATACTCCACTGTTTGGGTATCTTATCAACCCGGGGTATGTTCCTGCAGGAGGGGAGGAGTTCAGAGACCCACAGCCACATCAGGCGGCAGCACCCCATGTTGTACCAGCTGCGCCTGTTGTATCTACTGTTGCCTCTGCTGCTGTGCCAGCTGCTGCATCTCCTGCTGTGCCTACTGATGAAGAAGTAGATCTTGATGCTGCTTTTAGCGGCCATAGATTGTTTGATATGGATGTCTCAGGTTCTCAGGTCATGGAGGTTACTAGAGCAGTTATTTCGGTAGCTGACTCCGATCTTGACGAAACATTTGCTGAAGCGAGACGACTAATGGTGTCTCGGGAGAGAACGACTGGAAAGAGGCCGAGAACTGTTGACGATGATGATGAGGAAGTTGATGAAGAAGAGGCAGTTCAACTAGTGCTCAGGCGTTCAAGAAAAGAACGGACAGGTATGGGTTCGGGAGCTGGAGAATCTTCGAGGCTGGTACGTTTTGCTCCACCTGCCTTGTCTGGTATGTCTCTTATTCCTTCTACAGCACAGGTTACTGCCGTCGAGACGTCGGCCCCAGCAGTTGTGTCTCTACCACCCCAATCGCTTACTCCACCGGTGGTAGTTGCATGATTTGTTGAATCGAACGTCACTACTACTGCAGGGTTACCAAGTGTACCACCTGCGGTCACTTCTGCTGCTGATGTCCCGCCAACTCCAACGCCTACTTCTGACTCCGAAAGGATTGCATCGCTAGAGCGGATCGTTGCTGAACAGTCAAAGACCATTCAAAGCCTAGTGGAATCCAATCAACTACAAGCCTCCCTCCTGGTTGAACACGGGAAAGTAATAGATGCCTTCAAGGCATTCTTGGCATCTCAGGGGGAGAAGACTTGTAGGGGAGATGAGTTGCGGACAAAACGGAGAGAAGATCAAGACGATGATCCCAATGCACCGGAAGGTGCAGGTGGTGAGCTGCCAAGAACCTCTTAGGCTCTTGGGGCTTCCACAGCTGAGGGGGAGTCTGCAAGCGCAGCCGGTGACGACGTGGTAGATGTTAATGATGATGCTGATGTTGAAGATGTTATAGACGCGTTGAAAGAGCTGGATGAGGATGATGATGAGTTTATGATTGAAGAAGATGTGCTGCCGGTTGATGAGATTGAGAAGATCGGTGAGCAAATTACTGTTGAGAATGTGATAGAGGAAGGGGAGATTGTAGATGACTCCGTGGAACACGAGATTCCGGAGGTTGAGAGACCAGAGTTGGGTGATGAGAGCGTGGTGGAAGATACTGAATGGGAGGAACAACCGAATTGGAAGGAAGGTTGTGCTCACTGGTTCATAAAGACGAAGAAGCCGGCGATCCCTAAAATGTTCAAAACAAGTTACAATATTAAGGGATACGCAGAAGCAAAGAAAGGTATTATCTGCTGGATATATGACGAGCAGCTGCGGCTCTTCGTGATCAAAAGATACGATGGAATTCAGTACTTCAGGAGAACGTTGAGATCTTTAAACACACTGCCTGAATGTGAGGTAAAAGATTTAGCCAGATTGGGATTGATAAACCGAAGTGAAGACAACATGGCTAGAATCATCGGGAAGATCGTGTGGAAGGAGTGTATTAAGGAGAAGAAGTTTGAGCTGATGAGACCACAAAAGGGGAAACTTGTCGAAGACAAGGATAGAGGTCTGAGAGCTGATGGAAAATCTTGGATGGTTATGAAATATAAACCGATCCGGTGCCTTAAAGAAGTACCGATGAAGCTCATGCCCAAGGACGTGCTCAAAGACCTAAAATGGTGGTTTGTGGACTGTGAGACAGCTGAAGCGGTTATGGAAGATGAGGATGAACAAGAAGTGCTTAGGGTTTACGACCCGATGCATCTTGTTAATCTATCGCAGGCTGATCTGAAGGTGCTCAACGAGAAGAAGATCTTCTACATTCCTGCTTGGAAGGATCAAGCTAGGAAATATCAACGGGTGGTGTCGGTGTGTGTTAGAGAGGGAGCGCACGCGTAGAGATGCAAGATTACAAGACTCAAGATTTGAAGATCAAGATATGAAGCTACTGCCAAGGGGGAGTCTGTTGGTACATGTGTGTCAGTAGTTCATAGTCTAGCATTTGTAATCGAGTCTGTAATGTAATTATGTTTATGATTATGTTTATGTTTTTGTAACAAGCGAAGTTGTCAACAAGTTCGCTCAGGCGAACTTGTTGAACAAGCGAAGTTAAAGACAACTTCGCCTGAGGCGAAGTTGTCGTGTCTATTTAAACTGTTCGCTGTAACAGTTTAAGTGGTTGGTTAGGTTTTCGTTTGAGTTGTTCAGTTCAAGTGTTACGTGTTTGCTAGTCTGTGTCTGTAATAGTGACCTCGAGTCACGTGTTCGGTTATCAATATAACGTGTTCGTTCATTGCTCGTGTGTTTGATTTACATATTCTGCACTCGTATCTAACTACGCAGGGATTCCGCACCTGCGCAGATAGCGACATCCCGTGTACGATCCGTCCAGGAGCCTACAACACTTAATATTATTATTTTATTGTCTTTGAGTTACGATACAAATTATGTCGCGCCCCGACATGTTCCGCTGTAGGTTGGTGTAACACCTCGACTTTAAGCAGAATACGTCCGTGTGCAACGTACAGATAACTCATAAGCTCGTAACACTATTAATAGTGAAAATATATCTATTTTATTCCATAGTTTCGCATGTACACAAATAGATTGATAATGAGACAAACAAAATTACATCGAAATGAATCAAATATTATTTATTGAGATAATCCTAAGGCATAACTAGTTTTCTTTTCATGACACTTTATCGTATCAACCTGCAGCATGTGTAAAATAATACATTTGTCAGCAACACATGTGATGTGGGGAGATCAAACGTTTACCAAATAATGACGACATGAGTTATGGAATTATAAGAGTTTATAATTAATATTTTATGTTTTTTGGTTTAATCATTAGAAGCTCAATGGTATTATGTTTCTTTTAAATACTTGAGATTTTGTAATGTAGAAAAGCAGATTTGGAATATATGAAAAAAAAATAATTTCCTCTCTATCACAGTGTGTGTTAGTGTGTGAAGGACCTAATTATCGGAATTCTTTGTGAATCAACGATAGTTGGAAGAATTGATCCTGGTATTCGTGTGAATCAACAGGTTCAATTATTTATCTTATTTACGATCTATGTCTTTTTTGGGAATTTTGGGAAGTTCTTCACGGGTGTTCTTAGAATCAACGTGTTTGACATCCAATTTTATCACCACCCTGCGTCAGTTGGTATCAAAGTCGAAAACCTGGCTCAATATGGCTTGTGAGGGGGGCAATAACTATGATTCCTGCCCCGTGTTTGATGAATACGAGGACGAGGAATGATATGTTTGGGCAACCGGTGATGTTTTTGAAAGTTTAAAAAGAAAACATGAGTGGTCTAAAATTTATTCAGGTATTTTTGATAAAATTTTAAGGGATGGTACGGTAGAAAATGGTGGTGATATTGTGGTTAATGGTGATTCGAATTTGCCTTCCATATACATGGTATCTCCCACTATTTTGAAACTTCATATTAATGAGTTAAATGAAGATGCAAATTTTAAGAAATTGTCTACCGTAATTATCAACTATTTCCCACATTCGAAGGTCAAAGAAAAATATTTTATGTTTGAGCTTTATATGGTGGGCCCAAAATTGAATGATGATTACATAAATATAAAAGAATTGCATGAAGTGGTAATTACTTGTGATGGGCCCATACACATAACTCGTAAAGGTGAAGGTGTGGTGATATTAATTGGATCAAATGCTTTCGTTCATGTGAGAATCATGGAGTTTGATGGTCCCTTTGACCCAGGTGGCTACAGTTCAAAGACAAAAACTCGAGGGTGAGTTTTTTCAAAGGTGGAGAGAATGATGTGGGGAGATCAAACATTTACCAAATAATGACGACATGAGTTATGGAATTACAAGAGTTTATAATTAATATTTTATGTCTTTTGGTTTAATCATTAGAAGCTCAATGGTATTATGTTTCTTTTAAATACTTGAGATTTTGTAATATAGAAAAGCAGATTTGGAATATAGGAAAAAAAATAGTTTCCTCTTTATCACAGTGTGTGTTAGTGTGTGAAGGACCTAATTATCGGTATTCTTTGTGAATCAACGATAGTTGGTAGCATTGACCTTGGTATTTTTGTAAATCAACAGCTTCAATTATTTATCTTATTTTCGATCTACGTCTTTCTGGAAGTTCGGGAAAGAATCACACAGGTATTTGCATAATCAACGTGTTTGACTTCCAATTTTATCATCACGCTGCGTCAACATGTTAGTGAGTTTTCATAACTTTTTGCGTACATATATGTATAAAAGGGCGTGATTCAACAATCAACATGCAATAAATATCCAAACATAAAGTAAATGAAATCAAATAGTGCCGTCTTCCCGTTCCTTTAGCTGAAGCCGTAGTAATAGGGGAAATGAGAACCACCATACGAAACAACCGAAGTCGTAACGTTAGACAGCGCAGGTACGTCCCGTTGGACACTCCCACTAAGTGTATGCGTTTTCATTTGTGTAACTTTCACCATAAAAACAGTAAAAACGTTGCACAAAATTCACGATAATCATAAACAAGATGCGAGAATAATATTAACACGAACGATAAATGTGAATCAGTTTGTAAACAAGCGCATAACTAACGAGATAAAATTTGTGACGTGCTGCATCCCAACATATTAAAAGCATTAAAAGGGGTTATGAAAAACTCACTTGTTAAAGTAAGCGAGTGAAAGCGAACTAAGTGTTTAAGCGATCTAAACTGGACAAGTTCGGTTAGACGAACGATCCTAGAAAATAAATTCTTGATTCAAAATAATGGACAGAAAATATCAAAGACAGCGATAAGTTTTGTTCAAAGTTTGGATTTTTTTAGAGTTTATAATGAAAAGTATAGTTTTCCCTCAATAATTGGTTTAGTAATATTTTTGACATAAAAATAGCTAAGTTGGTAAAATTTATTAAGAATCCGGGTTGCGATATTTGTTAATCAATTTTTATGAGTTCGATTGTTCAAGAAAGTTAAACGGCCTAAAAGTAAGAAAACGTTTTAAGCAAGAGGTTCGTTTTGTCGGACTCGAACTCGGTTTTTATGTCGGATTCATTTCCGCCATGGTAAAAATATTATTCGTTGGTTAGAACTTTAATAGTTTATGTTTCAAAAATTATATGTATAAAAATAACCAAACTTTGTCCAAAATAAACATAAGCGAGTTAAGTTCGTTTTCAGTCGGACGAATGCCGTTGGAAAATATTTTTAGCATAGGAATCGTCCTTAACAAACTAAACATGCAGAAAAATCAACATACTAACTCGAGAAGTGAACACAAGAAAAAAAGAATAAACTTAAACTTGGGCGGCTTGACTTTTCTTGGTCAAACTTGGACTTTGCACAAATTAGAGAGCTAGAACACAATTGTGAGTGAAATGAGTTGTGGTGAAAGATTTGTAGAAGTGAAGTGGTCTTTATATATGCCAAAAATCGTTAAAAACAAGGTTAAAATGAATTAATTGGATGACTAGTCAAGTGCCTAGTTGTAAAGCCCCGGTCCCGGTGCAGAACTTCTTGAGCATAAGTTTCTTGAGGTCATCCCATGGAAAGGTCATGGCAACCTCAGCGCCAAGCGTGCGCTTCTCACCATTCCACCAATTGAGGACATTCTTCTTAAGCTTGCTCGAGGGGTAATTAGTTTTCTTGTCCTCGGGGCATTCACATTAGAGGAATATGCTCTCCATTTCTTCGAACCATTGGAGGAGAATGGTAGCACCGTCGATACCGTGGTATTCGGGCGGGTTGGCACTCCTGAATTGTTTGAGGGGGTAAGCAATTGGGTTCGGAGTTGTGGATGATGAAGAAGCATTCACTGTTTCCAATTGAGTGATGATGGTTGGGAGGGCTTCCACGATGCCCTTAGCAATGCGGGACGACATGCTACGGCCAGAGTTGTCAGTGCGACGGTCACGGTTGATGAGGCGAGAAGACATACTGCGAGGGTAAAAGGTGTAAAGTTCGTAAGACTCGGGTAAATGTTGGGAGTAAAATTAATTGGCGAAATATAGTAATCGTGCATTGAGGTTGGGATTGTGTTTGAGGTTGAGAATTTCGTTATAACGAGACTTGATTATATAACATTTTATCATCTTTAACATTTTGAGAAAATATAACAACATAACTTGAACACAAAAATACATAGGTTCATTTGTCGGTTAGGGCTTCATGAATCACCATGGGTCCTTTCAACAAATGAAAAATATCGAACACCAAATAAACAAAATCAGTCGAAAATCGAATTTGAGGGGGGTGTTGAGGTAGATGGTTGAAGTAGTTCGGGAAGCACCCCATTGAATATACTTCATCCATCTGATTCAACAAAACACAATACGGAAAAACCGAGTTTAGCCACGAAATCACCGTGAATTCGGTTATAAATTTAAGGTTGTGATCGTCACATGACCACGTTGATACAATGAGGGTAGTAGATTCGAGTACGTTTGGTATGATATGCTTTGGCCTAATAAGTTCCACACCCTTACCGAACACTCCAGAAAGGCAACCAGGTCTCGCGGTTGATTGAGATTTATACGCATTGCACTTCCTTAGGCTCGCAAGCCTTGGTGTCAAAGGTTCGGTAAACAAGTGTGTCCCTCTTCCAGTTACTACATATCCGTCCCCTGAATCATCCTCAAAGAGAGGGGAGCAAAAAGGTGGGATTTCCTAAGGATTTCCCGATAAAAATCATCCTAGAGTTTTAAAAAAAAATAATTTTGAAGGGTGAGGCATAGCCTCGGATTAAGTGTCTGCTTTTTGTGTACAATTGTATATGATGAACAATATAAATATGCTAAGCTATGTACAAAAATTTAAACAAGTAGGGTGCACGTATAGGAACACGTATATGGACCCTAAGCATGCTACTAGGTCGTTACGTCTAACCACCTATCTTATAGCCTTCGGCTCTGATACCAATCTGTCACACCCCAACCTACGGCGGAACATACCGGGACGCGGCATTGATTGTATCATATCTCAGAAGACACTAAGTAAAATACACGTGTCAATATCTAAATTATTCATTCATATATCAATTTTCAAAAGCACAAACATTGTCTTAACAATAACGTTACAAATCGATAATAAATTATTTAAAACAAGAAAAAGTGTTCTTCAATCATCAAGCAACCTAAGGTCTCATCTACTTCCAAAACTTGATTCATCCGATAAAGCTACCTGCGCCATGCGTGAAAATATATATTTTGTCAATATAAAGTTGAGTAAGTAAACCACGATTTTGAGTATATATAATAATAAAATGACAATTCCGTGCGATAATTGTAAATCACTACAACTAGTATAACAATAAATAAAAGTTGTCTTTTCACTCGAATCATTTTGATAACGAGCTAATTCGACGGCGTATGATCATACTTATGAGGATGAGGATGAGGATGAGGATGATGATGATGAGGATACCAACCAACATAAAGTAAACACGTAGTCACATTTGCACATATCAACTAATCTAACAATTTCAATTACGCATATAGTGGAATCATAGTGAAAACAATAATTTAATTGTGAACGCATAACGCCCCCAAAATTGTAAAGCGGTAAAAAGGGAGATGTGAATTTACTTATCTTTAATGAGGGGACGAGATAATAAAAGAAAATGCTATGATGGAAAACGATCAAGCTTCTTGAGGTTCACCGACAAATATTCTTAGTTGTTAATGATAAAGTGAGTTAGATATAAAAGATAAAATAATATGACGGATCTTGGGTCTCGATGAGGTTATTAATGTGTAATCATCGTACGGTTGTTGTATTTTATTAACATTTTAATTATTACTATTATTATTATTAGTATTTAATTATCATGTTTATTAATTATTTTTGATAACTAAGATAAATATTATGTAATATATATAAATTAACGTGGAGTTTTAAAAGAAGATTTATTAGGAATAATTTAACTTCGGTTTATCACAATATTGTATTATATGTAGTAAATGTAAAAGTTTGATTAAAAAGTTTTAAAAATATAAAGCTATAAAAATCGGGTTTCGTGAGACTTAGAGGTTCGATTTAACCAATTTTCATTTATTAAAAGTTATAAACATAAATTAATATAAAGAAAGTTGTTTAAAGTGTATTAAAAAAAATAAAATCCAAAACCGCGTCCAGGGCGGCTCGAACCCGCGCCTGGCCGGTTTTAATGGAAGTATACAAACATGCACCACCCATTGGGCTGGTGCTATAACTTGTGAGGGAAAACATGTTTCTTAATATATATACATGCAGTCCCAAGAACATCCCCCAATCAAAAACGAACCCTAGAATCTGGGTTTGTTTGATTCGTTCAAAATTGATTCAATTAGAGTTAGGGCTTACGTTTGTTGATTAAAAACGACCATGGAGCAAAGATTAATTACCGAAATTGTTGAGATGACGAGGGAGAACGGCCGTTTTAGGGTTTGCGGCTCAAGTGAAGATCGAAACTGATATTAACAAGTTGGTTTGTTATAATTAGGTTAGGGTTTTGATTCGAGAGGTAGAGAGGGATGTGTGAACGAGTTTAATTGAATTATAAGCGTGTTTATATAGAGTTTTAAAGACGAGGTCAGCCGCAGATTGTAATTACGTAATAGCTGTCAATTTGTTAACGTTTTTCCATGTTTGGAGTGTCGGTAGAATCGAAATAAGGTAAGGATTGATATGGTATGATCAATTACGCGTTTAACAATTCCGAAATTGAAGGGGGGGGGTATGGAGTCGGCAGTGAGAGGGGAAGAGGACGGAGGAAGGGAATTTGAATAATAGCAATTGGGTTCTTGGTCTTTGAGGTTGGATGCAAAATGGATCAATTGTTAGTTTGGGGGATAGATATTGCATATTGTTCAAAGTTGTAATCAATTATAATTAAATAAATGAAATGTTAAACAAAAACGAACTTTATTGATAAATTACCCGAACCCGAACCCGGGTCGGGTAATGATTACAAAATGAAAGGGAACGGAAAACCCGAAATGTTACAATATACGTATATGAAAATAAATATTACATACTTTAGCCTGTTACTTTTATTTCATTCGTGCATACATACTATTTTTCTTTCTTTCATACTTTCATTCTTTTAGCCCGTACATTACATGCATAGCTATCTATTCGTTTTAAAGAGCATTTCGCCCTATAACTTTCGCAGATATTATTAGGGTATGCAACCCTGTAACCTTCGGAGATATTATTAGGGTCTGCAGCCATGTAACCTTCGCATATATTATTAGGGTTTGCAACCCTGTAACCTTCGCATATATTATTAGGGCCTGCAACCCTTTAAGCAAACGACCATACAACCATACATCATCTTCATTATAATTTAATTTATTACTTTCATACTTACACTTAACCCTTTCTATAACTTTCATATGTTATTCATATATCATTCATAAACATTCATATATCATACATACATAATTCATATACATTCAAAAGGCATACACTTACCACTTATGGTAAGTGTATTAACTAATCACATCGAGTATGCACACAGCCTCGAAAACATAACAAGGAATTTGGGCTAGAAACTCACCTGAACTTGGTTCCTTTCAGAGTTAATGGTAACTCCTTTCATTAGCTGGGCACGACTAATTGTATAACAATTACACGTATCAATCAACTATCCCTATCCATGTCGTATTTCTAGTTTAGTATATAACCCACAACGAACGGGGGCCCGGGGGCAGCGCCCCTGGCAGTGGGGTTCTAGGGGCGGCATCCCCTAGCAAGGTCCAAGGGGTTAAGCTGCCAGGTCAGCTTGGAAAAATTTTAGTTTCATTAGATGCCATAACACAAATTTCATTGAAAATTTTAAATTATTTTTGTCACACCCTGACTTTAGGGTCTAGGCGTGTGACAACAAGTTGGTACCTGTTTTGTAAATACATCAGAGTTGCAGTTTAGTTTTAGCGGAAGTCTTTTATAAATTTTTATTATTTTGAAAACTTACTAAAAACTCGGGTTAAATACCCGTTTGATATTTCAAATACATTTCTTTATAAAACATAACTCTTTATAATATTAAAATAAAATATCTGAGCCACCAGATAGCATCTAATGACTATAACTCCAATCTTTTATTCCTTCTTGCTTGTCTGTTCTAACCTTTCTTGTTTCCTTGTAACATGGGTGGGAAAATACGTCAGCTCAAAGCTGGTGAATAACGTTGACTTTAAAAATATCTTTCCAATACCTTTGTGAAACCAGCAATAATACCTTTGTGACTACTCATTAGGCACCCAACTAAATTGGGATCAAATTACCCTAAGTACCATGTACAATTAATTATATATACAATATCATTTCTCTGAATAGTCCCGTAGACCTTCAGATGCATGTTGATGATATGCATGGCCTCGGGGAACACCGAGTCACCATGTATGTTTGGATCCAGACAAATGTATACTCTTAATCATAGTGTCCGTTTCTTATTATTGTAACACAAAGTTTTAAGGATTCGTAAATCCTATGCAAACATTCAGACTCATTATAAAAGGTTTGGGGCGTATTCACCTTTTCTGTTTATAATCAGTTTCTGTTACTGATTCCTGTTTTTTGTTTCCTTCTTCTTGTTTTGTTACCTCGGGCCTATAATACGAGAATAACCTTTATATAAATAACTAGATCAACGATCTAGCTTCAGACCTTTAGTCTGTTTTGTATAGCTTTAACCTTGATAAAAACATTTGTTTATTCAAAACATTTGGACCTTTAGTCCCTTTGTTTGTTTATCATTTATATACTATGTTTCTTCTTCAAGAAGAAACATTAACTTTATAATCTTTCTATATGAATATTATATTTTTTAATAATAAAGAAATACTATTTAATTATACCTCTTGTATATACTTGCTTACGTTTCTTAATCAAGAAGAAACTATATTTTAACTATAACCTTTGCTTAAGAAAAGTTATATTATTCTTAATTATAAATCAAGGTTCGGGCTATACCCTCGACTATGGTCTAAGTCATTTATAATAATAAAATAATAACTTAGGCACAACCCCTACCTCGCACGGGTATTCGGAGTTAGATATTCCTAAGTTTATACGGGCAACACTTCTACTCTATATGCACGTTTATCGAGGCGTTCTTGATCAACCCTTCTTGGCACGAAAATCGAGACGATGTTCAGATGTCGCCAGGTCGTGCACGTACTTCAAGACGGAATGTCGGGTTACTTTTGGGTGGCACGCACTTCGAGGAAAATGCCGGGTTTTTGACACGGATTACGAGGTAATATTTGTCGGGTCGGTGGCACGCAAAACGATGTTCGACATGCAAACCGAGGTAGAGAGAGTGTGTAATTCTAGAGAGAGAGAGTGGCTGTGGGTGTGAGGGAATGAGCCGCGAGGCTCCCCTCACATTGCACCCAACGCCCTTCGCCGTCGCCCTCGCCCTCGCGCGTGCACGTCGGGTGCTACGCACCCTCCGCTAGGACTACTTGGTGCATGATATCCATAAAAGAATATTATTATGAAAAATCTCTTCCTTATAAAGAGCTTCCATTTCTTTACCACTTTCCATGTGGGATGAGATTTATATTCCTTATTTATACCCAAGTAAAATGCTTCCTTTTTCTTACATCCTTCCATGCGGGATGAAATTTCCTTTTACTTATTTCCTTCATGTAAGAATACTTAACTTAGAAAATATTTTTATTTCCTTATTTTTCTTATATTTCCTTATTTAATATTTTCTCATGACTTGTCTTGATATTATTTTTTGATCCCTCAAACTTCCTAAGTTGTTAAATTTAGATCGAAAATTTGGGGATGTTACAATTTTTTTATTCGCTAACTCATTCGTTATGACGAATGGGTTCTGGTTAAGCATCATTCGCTATCATATTCGCTATGACGAATGACTTCATTTGTTATAACGAATGGTCTGATTCGTTATGAAAGCTTCCTTCTGGTTTTAGTATCATTCGCTATACCATTCGCTGTCTCATTCGCTATGATGACTTTCTCCTTTTGTTATAACACATGGCTAGATTCGTTACTTTATCAAGGCGAATGATGAATAACGAATGAGTAGTCCATTCGTGACCTCTAATAGACGAATGAAGGGTTTATTCGTTACACATGCATTCTCATTCGTTATGATTGTCTAACGAATGACCAGCGATTCGTTCAATCATGACGAATGAGCATTGGTCTTATCCAAAACTTTGACTCAGGGGTCAAGGTTAAAATCGTCATGAACACAGATGGGTCAACTGAAACAGATCTGCGATTAAACTTCAAATCATGATGAAACAACACAAACTTGGTATCATTAAGATTGTAATAGCAGCGCTAACAAACCCCAAACATCAAATCAGCAAAGCATTCGTGTTTTAATGGTGCGATTGACCAATACAAGAACCTGGTTGTTTATATTAACAATTAACCTATCAGTCGTTAATGAATTTCATTGAAAATCATTGTGTTTGATTAGTCTTTATCATTTGTACAGATCTAGGAATCCTAAATGAGTCGAATAAGTGTTTCGTTATAAAACGTACATTTAAACAGACCGGTTTACGAACACGATCTAGTCTTGATATTGGTTTTGACTCGTTACAATACTCTAACACTAACAAGCTCGGGTTTTTACCTTTGGATCTTGGCTCGGGATATATGAGGGTGTTTGTGTGTGCTTTTGAAGGTGTAGACTATAGTGTAGAGATTGATGAAAATGGAAAGGATTAGGGTTTAAGGGGTATTTATACTCCCTTAAGCCCATGGACCTAAGACCCATTCCATCTCTTATTCCATCTTTTAAAGTCCAAACCCACCCTCTAATAGTTTATTCACCCAATATTGATAGATGACATATTATTGAATAAACAATATTTCCCTTTATTAATATTATCGAAAGTAGGATGTTATACTAGTCATAAGTCTTGAAACATGGTTTTGACTAGGTGAATGTCTTTTATGATCAATTAAATATCTTTGACTCAATTGATGAAATAAATATGATATAATACTTAGGATTAAATGTGTAACATAAAAAATAATAAAACAACATATAAACATAAACAAAATCATTATAAACATAAAAAACATCATGAACATAAATACAAAAACAATTCACCATTTTTTAATAAGTGAAGATCCGAGAGGTGTCAAAATTTTAAAATGGGTTGGGTTTTCGGGTTTTAAAAAGGACGAGTGTCACAGTTATGGTGTGGCATCTTTCGCTTGAAACCCATCCCGTCGCTGGCAGCCGTGGTTCTACAGTCCGACAAGTTATCCTGGTTTATGTGTGTGAGGGTGTGAAATGGAAACAAGGTGTGCTGGTTTTGTGTGTGTGTGAGGCTGTGAAATGGAAACACGTATAATGTGATATTTATACTTAGGGTTTTGAGGTTGTTAAAGTAAATAAATGGGTTTTGTATATCCAAACCCACTTAAATGTTTAACGTCTCACACCCGACTGATATTTCTGATAAGTTTATAATGAAATATTATTTGTTTGTTTTAATTAAAAAAATAGAAATGCAAAAAAGGAAAAAAATGATAATGATTACTACAAAGTTATGATGAGAGTTTTGACTACACCCATTTTTTTTACAAAATACTGACTCGACGCCACATGACTTGAAATATTATTACTACCCATGGTC
The DNA here is from genome assembly GCF_021521415.1 of Bidens hawaiensis. Taxonomy (NCBI): domain Eukaryota; kingdom Viridiplantae; phylum Streptophyta; class Magnoliopsida; order Asterales; family Asteraceae; genus Bidens; species Bidens hawaiensis. Next base: position 83,562 of record NW_027495308.1, on the reverse strand, counting down.
TAAGAGGGGAAATGGCACATGCATGGGTAAGCTTCATGTGTTACAAACCACAAAGTAGGGATGGCCTTGGACAATACATGTATTCGTGCCAGCACCTTACTCGATTGTACCCGTACCAAAAATCAATAAAAACATGTCCCAATACGTGTACCAAAATTTTCAGCATGGCACGTGTATTACGGTACGATACCCGCTTTTGTACCACTTTGCTTTTTTATTTTTAAATCTTCGACGATCTTGAAACCGGTACCCATATGAGTAACATACAACCTGAATTAGTCCGAGTATCAGTACTTGCACAGGTACGTGACAGGTACCAAATAGTACAAGTACCAAATTGGTCGCGAATTTAATGATACGATAGTATTGAAGAACCATAATTCGGTCACCGTCTTTAAGTGATTTGTTTGTTGATTTGATTGGATGGTATTTTATTTAATATTGAAGAAACAGTGATATTTGTTCAATAATAACATGGTTGTGTAGTTTATCTTATATATTAAATATGAAGCATCCCAATTAAACCCATATATATTTCAAACATGTACAAATTACCAAACGTACCCGCTTGTATTTGTACCGAAATTCAACAAAAACGAGTACCGATACTTGTACCGATCATATACGTGTACGAGTACGGTACTGATATTTGGGACAAAATGCTCATCCATACCACAAAACAAACCCACCCCATCCCATATGGGTAGATTGCCAACTTACAATTCAAGGCAAGCCTTTACTATGAGTGCCCATTTCACTCTAAGGCTGAGGGTAATGGGGCTTGGTTGAGCCCCAGATGAGCCAAGCAAAATCTGACACGTAGGCGATGACATGGCCATGGATCAATCCCCTCAACCAAGCCCCAGAGGGTGTAGTGGTCTAGGTGAGAAGGGGCTTGATCCAGTTTTTTATTTATTTAATTATTTGAAATAATACATTAAATAATAATATAAAACATTACATTAATAATAATATAAAACATTACGTTGATACTAGTATAATACAAGATCATCGGGTCTTCTATCCCACAAATGCTAGACCAACTCATGCCGAACGTTGCCATGTAACTCACGGCTCTTGATGATATTTATGTTGGCGAGTCGTTGTTCATTGGTGATCGTCGATTCTTGTCTTGGAATATCACCTTGGTAGTTTTGACAAATAGCTTTACCCTCGTCTTCTAGTATCATGTTATGTAGGATTATACACGTGATGACGAATTCCGTTATCTTCTCCCTTGTCCAAAATCTTATTGGATTCGCCAACATTGCCCATCTTTTCGTTAGGACTCCAAACGCCCTTTCAATATCTTTCCTTGCCGATTCTTGTTTCTTCGTGAAGTACTTTCGTTTGTCAGAAACTGGAGCCGTGTAAGCTTGAACAAGTATCTCCCATTCGTTGTAAATACCATCAACGAGGTAGTACCCGTACTTGAAATGTTCTCCATTTGCAAAAAAAGCTTGAGGAGGTTCTACCCCGTCGATAAGGTCATCGATTATCGGTGACCGATCGATAAAATTGAGGTCATTATTAGACCTGGCAACCCCAAAGAACGCATGCCAAATCCAAGGATCCTGTGACGCCGCCGCCTCAAGTACGATAGTAGGGCCGGGGTGATCACCTCGATGGAATTGACCTCGCCAAGCAGTGGGACACATAGCCCAACCAACATGCATACAATCAAGGATACCGAGCATCCCGGGGAAACCATGCTTTTCACCGTGCACCTCGTATATGCGTTGGATATCATACATTGTTGGTCTACGTAAGTATCTCCGCTTGTATAGCGATATGACCCATAAATATAATTATTAAAGTTATATAAGTTATGTAAATATTTGAAAAATATATAAACAAACGTAAAAAAAATATATACCTCTACAAAAGTGGTTAAGCGCATCGTGTCCGGTCTTTTTAGCCATTTGTAGATACTCGTCCAACATGTCCGATCCAACACCATACGCTAGTTGTCGAAGAGCGACGGTAATTTTTTGAGTAGTTGTGAACCCGGGCTTACCTCTAGCGTCATCCCTTTGTTGAAAATACTCAAAGTGCCCCGGCAAGTCATTTGCTAGACGCATGAATAATCGTCTAGTCATTCGAAAAAAGTTTCTAAAACTATCCTCACCATATGTGGGATTGGGACTAAAATAGTGACGTATCAAAGTTTCGTTAGCGGTCTTTCGATCACGAATACGCGGCTGGCGGAACAATGGGGCTCGGGGGCGATTTTGATCTCTCAAAAAGCTTATCGTCGTTTGAACCGCTTGACAAATGAGTTCGTCTTCTTCGGTAGAATAGGAAGACGAAGACGATGACGACGATGCCATTTATAAATATATAAATAGAAGTTTTGATAGAGATAATGTATGGTTTGAGTTTTTATAGAAAATGTGGATTTGTATTTATAGATAAAAAAAAAATATTTAAACTGGCCAACGGTAAAGTTGACCAGTCAACACACCCTCCAACGGCTAGTTAGCCCCGCGACCACAGCCACGCCGCCCGGCCGCGCCTTCGCTCATCGGAGGGGTGTAGCGGTATTCGCGAGCCATGTAGGCGGCTGCGCCCACACCTCACCCCCCACTACCGTCAGTCTAATAAGTAACCCGAATATCAACCATTTACGATTGAAATGTTGGGTACATGGTTTAATTCAAGTAAGTAGCTTGATTATTAGCAAGTGTTTTAACACGGTGTCCATCCCATTAACATCCACGTGTCACCGGCACGTGCCAAAAGTATCACTTGACCCTAAAACTAATATTCATTTCATTCGGCCCTTTTCTATCATCCATACAATACAATCAGAGAATAATAACCTTCCAGTCTCATTCTCATACACACACACATATATACACCTCTGTATCTGTATCTGTATCTGTATCTGTATCTGTATCTGTTCTAGAGAGAGAAAAAAACAAAACCTAGAGAGAGAGAGAAATAACCTTTATACGCATAGTAATAATAATCCATACACCCCACCTTCAATACGCATATATCCAGTACACAAATCAAATCAAATCAAATCAAATCACACACACACACACACCGATTGTTTGTTTGTTCATTCGTAGTAGTCAATTAGGGCTTCTTATTAATATTATTGGATCAATTCGTGTTTATTATTATTATTGATATGTGTCGATGAATCATCGAGAGTAGTAGTGAGATGTTATTGTTATTACACACGGCCAGGGTTTGTTTATGATGGGGGGAACTGGTGAAGCTGACCGCAAGCGTCAATTCAGTTCCATATCGTCTCCGACTGCTGCCGCTGCTAAGAAGCATCCGTTTGTGCCTTCCTCTGCCGAAAAGAAGGTATAATTTCATTATTAGCTTTTCTAGGGTTTATGTTTAATTGATTTCTAGAGGTTGTGTTGTTTCTAGATCTGATTGTGTGATAATATCTGCTGAAGGTAGGATGATGCTGATTAGTTGATTACAGAATACAAATGCATTTTAAGGTGTTGTTAACCTAACTGAATGATGTTATTATTTCTAGAATTTGTTTGGATTTTGGAGCGTTTTAAGTTTATGTTACGTTATGTGCGAGTATTTCATAGTTACTTGTGTTGAAGGCATTTGTGGAGACGTAGGATTACTATACATGTTATTGCTTATCACTATTTATGTATATATATGTTACATATGTTTTTACTTTACTCTTTCTCTTTTTCTTCGGTTATTGGTAGCTTCATGTGTATATGTATAGTTTTGTTTGTGCGCTCGGTTTGGTGTGGAGCCGAGGGTCTCTTTGGGAACAGTCTCTCTATCTTAGGGATAGAAGTAAGGTTTGCCTGCATCCCACCCTCCCCAGACCCTACCAATAGCTTTGCTATGGGTTGGATTACCGGGTATGGTTGTTGTCGTGTTGAAGGGATAGCTGATGTATGTCTATGGATGCATGGGATGAGTTTTGGGTCTTGTGGTATATGTCGTTATATAGATATGGTGTGATGATTATAGTTATATAGATACTGATTCTGTCACGGATGGCATATCTAAATAAGAATGTTTCTTTGTATGGGAGACCGCAGTTAGGAGTTGATACTTGAGTTTGAATCGTATCTTGGGCGATTTCTTACTTTGTTTATCTGAGTTTTTTTTACACCAAGAGTAATTGCACTATCTGCATTATGTGGCATTTATGCACTATTTTCAACCACAGTGACTCAGCTTAGGTTGACACTTTACTATGCTGCAAATAATGTGTGGGTACAATTTGGGCAGAGTATTCTATAGTTACACGTGTTGAACTTGTAGGCATAGTTGATGTATGGTTAAGTTTGCATGGGGTTAGTTTTCGATCTTGTGGTATATGTTGTTATATTTATATAGATATGGTGTGATGATCATGGTTATATAGACATTTTTTTTACGGATGGCGTATCAAAGTAATAATGTTTTCTAGGGTTTATGCTGCATTGCTGATTAGATAGATCTGATTGTTGAATTTTATGATGTTATTGTGTGGTGTATTTTGTTGAATTATATGATAAATTGGTAGTATATGGATGAAGGATGCTGATTACAGAATACAAATGCGAAATTGCAAATGTTTCTTTTGTATGTGCATTTAAGGTGTTGTATAAGAGTATAAGAGTTTGGGATACTTGTTTGGAACCACTGCGAGTCTAACCAAATAGTAGCATTATATTTAGAATTTGTTTGATTTTAGAAGTTACATTTCAAGCCCATGTTACGGTATGTGTGAGTACCATTAGGGCAGAGTATTGTTTTACTCGTGTTATGCATGGTTATGGATGCATGGGATTAGTTCCTGATGTTGTGGTATATGTCCTTATATAGATATGTTGTGATGATCATAGTTATATAGAGATTGTTTTGCCACGGATGACGTATCAAAGTAATAATGTTTCCTCATTTGGGAGACCGCGGTTAGGATTCTATACTTGAGTCTGAATTGTATCTTGGGTGATTTATTACTTTATTTATTTGAATCTCTCTTTAAACCACGAGTAATTGCACGGTCTGCATTATGTTGAGCTTTACTATGCTTCTCATAAGTCCTCATCAAACCCTAAGTACTTGATTTGAGCCTTTTTATGCTTGTTACGATTTCGCCACTTGATTGTAGGTTAATTATGTATACATGTGTTTGTTTTACTTTATTTTGGAATAATGTTTCATTTTATGCTCACAGCTTGACACTGTGGTACTCCAATTCCAAAACTTAAAGCTTCTACAGAAGTTAGAATCACAGAAGGTTGAATGCGTTATTCTAGAGAACAAGTTTCGTCAATTGAGAGAGAAACAAGCGCCATACACCAAAACTTTAGCGGTAGTAGACAAGTCCTGGGAGGAGGTACTTAAACCTGAATTTTTTTACATCTCACATATACGCATATACATCCGTTGGTTGAAGAAAAATTAAATGTTATTTAAACAGCTTGCTGAGAAAGTAGAGTCATGCTCTATCCGCACAAAGGATTTGGTGACTAGTGGTCGTGACAGTAGTCATCACGCGGCTGCAGAAGGTAAGAATTGTTTAACCCTCTCCCTTTCAGTTTCGTCTTATCTAGTTTCTTGTTTTGCTTGACGTAGAGAAGACATGCTTTATTATTTTTATTTCATACATGGGAAATCCAAAAATGTTGACATTTTGATGAGTTATAGAATCAATTTGTAGCTCTAAGCACAAAGCCGAAGGGATTTTACAAGTGGTTTTTATTATCATTTGATAAGTGGCCTTTAGTGCTGTGCATATTAAGACTATTAAGCTAAAAGCAAGTTGTTTTTAAAATTATTGATTAGAAAGTATGCTTGTGAAAGTCACACCACTGGTTCTCTAGAACTCATCGCAATTGGTTGTAACACGTGCTTATCAAAAAATATAAAATGATTTGACATTTTTATTACATGGTAATGGAGGAATTTTATATTTTATCCAAGTACTTGAAACGAATATATGGTAAATTAGTCAATTATAAGGTTCTTTTGAGATCTATAATTTGCATATGGAATAGCATGTGCAGTTTGCTTTGCCCGAATTGTTAATTTACTGCTCGTAGTGGATTGGATGGCCCAATTAAAGTATGTGTATTAGTAGACAGCACACACAAAAAATGTTTCTATGTTTTTTATGTGATATCTGCTATGGTAAGTATTTATTGGTATAATTGGCATAACAAGCCCAGTTACTAAATTTTGGGTCAAAAGTAAATTTTTAAGTGGGTCTAGATGGGCTGGATTGAAGAAAAGAAAAACCCCCAAGGGCCAAAAACGGGGCAGAATGGGTGCTCTTCAAATACGTCTCTGCACTGTAGACCATCTACTTATTGCGCAGAAACCCTAATTACCCTCGATTCATATATCAAGCGATACCTATCATTCCCTTTAGATGAATCAGGCACCGCTAAAAACTGAAGTAGAGAAGACAGTGGTGGTATCATCGGGGCTCATCCCCGATCTCTTGGCTGCTGCTCAATCACTCAGTCGCATAGTCAGGCCTCCAGGTCAGCTGGTTATCATTGCAATTGCTACTAAATTCTTTTAAATTCTCATTTCTCGTTGACGAACGATTGCATAACGTCAGCGAATAGGTTTTTGTAACGCTCTCTTAAATCATTCAATTATTTATCACTTGTATCTGTTTCTGTTTGCTTTTCGCTATCATATCTGTTCATTATTAACCCATTTTTCTCGATCAATTATAGTGATTGTCTCTCCGTAAACCAATCAGTTTTCTTCTCTCCCAGTTTGATTACATCTGTTCATTAGTAACCCATTACCTTCATCATATATAGTGATTTCATTCATCTGCGGTTCCATATGCTTTCTTGTCTCTAAATTTTCCTCAAATTCTACTCGACTTGCTTTTGATGTTTGTAGTGTTATTTCATTTCTGGGTCCTTAACCTGACAGCATTTTGTACATTTCTATCCCCATTTGGAATTTTATCAAATTTGCTAGGTTTTGATTGATGTGTAGTAGTAGGAATTTTATTTATTGATGATGACTTGGTAAGGAGTTATGTACATAGGTGGAAGCTTCTTTAATTCAACAATGGATTCTGTCACTTTCAAGCTAAGTTTTTAACTGCAGATAGAATCTCAGTTTATCGATGGGCTTGCTAATACCTATTTGGCTACAAGGTACCCGTGGAACGCCCCGCTCTTACGGTTTTACCCAAAGTCCAAAACCTACGTTGGCGAGAACCCATTTTGACTTGAACCAAACAGAACGTTTTTAAACTGCCAGCTACCTGATCACTCATTTTGCAAGGCTTAGACCGTAGTAACTTACAATGCATTCTAAATGTCTGGCTGCATTGTTAAGGTTTTTTAGAGTTTTATCTTTCTCAAGTTATTTTATTAATTTATGTTGCAAAGCCCATTTTGATCATATTCTAGTTTTTATTTTGCTGTTATTTTTTGTGGTTTTTTTTGATGATGCTAGTGCTTTTAAATTGTTACTACATTCGTAAATGATAACCTATTTTGCTTTGTATTTGCAATTGATATTGGCTTCTCATATTTTCGGGTATTGTGATTTTTTATGGAATACTTGAATCATATTTGTTGGATCTGCTTTGGTACGTTTTGGCACTTATATACGTTTTGTCTTTTTTAAAATGGCTCATTCTGACCCGGACCAAGTTGAACCTTTCTATAATTTGGCCCATTCTGACCCAAACGGCCAAACCCATCCTGACCTTCTACCCTGCCAAACCCGACCCGCCTGTTTTGTCAGGTATATTTGGCTTTTAAGTATTGGGTTTACAATGCAAGCTAATAAATCTCCGTTTCTAGTGGAGTTTTCAATTATGTATGAAATCATACCTGATTTTTTTATATTTTTGGATTATGCCTGCTGTTTTCTCACTTTCTGTGTTACCCGGAACAAATACAGATTGCATATCAGGAACAGCAAAAAATGTTAGGAAATTCTTAATGCAAAATAGATGATTTTAAGAATATGCAAGTATCCCTTATGTGCTGAAAACACCTTTTTAGGACCTTTTGAATTTTTTATTTTTATCTTGTTGAAAGTTTTGCTTACAAAATACTTGCATTTTTTGCTACATACTTGTAGTTTTGTACATTTTACTAGTTATTTACTTTCACTTTCTAAACGAATTGGCTTTAACTGGAATGTGCTAATGTTGAGTGTAAATCTATTTCCAGAACAAACATCATCACCTCCAGAGGATGACTTTCTGCACAGACTTCTTGAACAAGGTGCAACCGAGAGTAGCTCTCTGAATAATAATACCCCAAGTCAGCTACAAGAATGTCGGGACTCTGCTGGCAACAAAGTTGACAGCATTTTAAGCAATATTGTACACACCATTGATAGTCTATGGAATTTGAAGGACAAAGTGTGTGCTGAAGCTATAAAGAAACTTCCAGAAGGTTTTAATACTACTAACTAAATACACTGATGTGTGAGTCGTGTGTTGTCTGCTTAGCTATTATTCACAAGTATTTCTGTTTTTATAGGGTCATGCAGGCGAGACTCGTTGATTGAGTTACAGAAAGAAGTGCAGAATATAAGGATAGCGATAGATGATGCACATTTGACGCATAGATCTATTTTAAAGCAGTTGCAGTTCCACCGTGATACTGATGCTAAGAATAAATCTCGGCTCAGACTACTTAGGGGTAACTTTCATTTTCTTAAAGTTATTGGACAATTTTTTCTCTTGTGATGAATACTACTAATATATAGTCTCATCCTGCTCTAGTATTCTAGTTAGCCAGGTGTAAGTTTTTATGCTAAACCTGCAGTCTATTTAGAGTTTTATACGGAATTCTTTGGCATTTTAGCAGATGTAGCAATTTTGACTCATATACTACGAATAAACTGAGTTAGGTTGTGCTTTATCTCAAACTACTAATTCTTTTTTCAGTAAAACTAGAATGGGTCAAATGGGTTGAAAGTAGCTCAAAGTCTAGTTTATTGAAAGATTTAGATTATTACTTCAAAGGTATTCTTTTCAAAATCGTAATAGCACATAAGTGAAAAATGAGAGACTCTATTGTTTTCAAAACTGTAATAGCACATAAGTGAAAAAAATGAGACATTGACAATAAATCTGTACAAACGGACCTGTATCAGTTACATAGTCTGCTGTCCTGCAGTCATTTGTGATTTTTGTTTATTAACTTGTATTTGTCTAGATTGGCTTTGAAACCAAAGGTTGAAGATGATATTTTGATATCTTTTGAAGGTGAGCTGGAGTGTTCCAATGCGGATTTGAAAGAAAGCAACAAGAACTTGGCTGTCCTAAAAGCAGAGACGGATGCAGCAGCAAAAGGAGGCGTTTTTCCCGTTCTTCTTGGAAATAAACGTGTCGCTAATGATCGAGCAAGAGAAAAAGAAAAGAATCTAAATGATATGGAGTCCTTATTGAAGGAATTACAGGTAGACCACTTGTCCTTCTTTCACATCTTTTGTTATTTTAGTTGCACAATAAAGTAATACTAAGATAAACCGGTTTAACTCATTGACCAGGATCAATCTTCATCCCGACAACTAGAACTTAAACGTTTTCATGAAGAAAAAACCAACATATTAAAAAAGTTATCCAGTTTGCAGAGTTCCTTAAAGAATGTGAAGGGCATTTTCTCATCTGAAGCTTTTGTTTCGGTGAAAGATCAGATTGCTAAAGCAAGAGCGGACATTGCTCAGTATCAATCTGTATATGAGAAATTGCAGGTAGTATATTCTTGACAGTTTCATTTATATTTTGTTTTATATTTTAATAAACCATACTAATAACAATTTACTATATATAGGTTGAGAAAGATAACCTTGGGTGGCATGAGAAAGAATTCAGCATGAAGAATGACATTGGGGATGTTTTACGCCAATCGTCAGCTGTTACTGATTCTAGAATTAGGGATCTGCAAATGGAGATACAAACACAAACTAATAAAAAGAAGTTGATTGAATCTAAGTTTGAAGAAGCGTTAAGAGAACCTGGTAGGAAAGAAATCATTGCAAAGTTTAGAACTTTTGTATCTTCTTTCCCCCAAGATATGGGAAACATGCAAACTCAACTAAGAAAACACAAAGAGGATTCTTCAGATGTTCAATCGTTGCGTGCTGATGTTCAATATCTAACCGCCATCCTGAATAGGAAGGTGGGAAGTTTGTTTCTTTGATAAACAAACAAATATGAACATATGTCATGTTCGTTCATTTATGTTCATGTACATATGTTTACGTTTGCTCATTAAAATTTGTTAATGTTCATCCGTTTACGTTTGTTTAAGTTTGTTCTTTTACATTAATATATTCATCTTAATTTTTTGGCTCATTCCACCTTAATCTAAAAACTTTTTAGGCCCAACACATAATTCTTTACATTACTTTTAACTGGTTTAGCTCAATCCTGTTAGTTCATATATGTTTGTTCGTTTACTTTCAGGAATCGTTTTCTTATTTTGTTGACGAATGGGCATAAACAAACACGGACATGAAAACCATGTTCGTTTAATTGTCCGTGTTCGATCATTTATTTGGTTAAAGTTAAATGAACATAAACACACACGAAAATGTTCTATTTTAAATGAACGGACATGAGAACCCTGATCGTTTAATTGTCTGTGTTTGATCGATTGTTTGGTTAAAGTTAAATGAACAAACACGAATATGCTCTGTTCGTGTTCGTTCGGTTCATTTACAAGCCTAGGTCTGCCTTTTGTTCCTAAATAGATTAAGTAGCAACTTTTTAACTTTACTTTGGTTGCGTTACACAGACAAAAGAGTTGGAAGCGTTATCTGTCAGATCCTTTGCACATTCTGTTGAGATACAGAAACTGCATGCAATTGTATGTTTATCTATCCCGTTTATAACATTTGCTATAAAAAAGATAATAAAAGACTCATATCTTTGATTTCATGTCTGATACTGTTAACGTTGATACAGATACATGACTTGGAGGAGAGTGACTTTGAGTTGAAGGTTGTTTTGGACATGTACACGCGGGATACACCACATTCCAGGTTGAGAAAATCTAGAGATTATTTTTCAGTAACTATTAATATGATTTTATATGAAATATATTAAGTATTAAAAATTTAAAATAATTTGAAAATGGTTTTTTGGTGATGACAGTGACTTTCTTGAGGCTAGGACCTCTGAGTCCAAGGCTTGGGCTCATGTTCAAAGCCTAAGTTATGCACTTGATGAACATAATTTGGAAACGCGAGTCAAGATGGCGATTGGAGCAGAAGCTGCATCTCAACAAATGTTAGCTGCTGCAGAAGCTAAGATTGCTGATCTCAGACAGAAATTGGAAATATCTAACAAGTAGTTTCTTTGTTTCATGATTCAAAATTAACATGTTTTAGTGTTTTACATTATATCAATATATATATTATTGCATTTGCTGAATTGATTTACATTCTTATGGTCTGCTTTCAGGGAAAAATGTAGACTCACGGATGCCCTTGAGTCCAAACATCAGGAAAACGAGGCCTACCTTTCTGAGATTGAGGTTTGTTATAATAGAATTACACTATATTAACAATTTATATATTATATATAAGCATAAGTATATATGCATTATGCAATCAGCAAACTATGAATAGTAACCGACCCATTCATTTCTTGCCAGTTGTCCCACTTTTATTTTATTTTTATTGTTTTATTATTTATACGCAGTTTAGACATATATTGTTTTTCTTGTATAACTTTTAAAATTTAGCGTTTTCTTAAATTCTGAATATGCCGTTATGATATACTTAATTTTAACTACATTTTGATCTAATCTGTATTCAAAACCAAGTCGGATTAAATATGGTATATTTTTACTTTTCTTTTAAAAAAAAAACTTTTAAACTATAATGATTTTTAAATTCTAAGTATAAATGTATATTTGTACGCTTCGATATAATTTTTATTCTGTGTATTTTTTTTCCTACGTTTTGATACAAGTTTTATTCAAATCGACAAACGTAATATAAATTTACTATTTTTTATATTTGAATTCAGTGTTGTGTTTCTTAACACTCATTTTTATAACAACACATATTTCTAACCTGCAAGTTTATGTTTGTGTATGCGTAACTTCAAAATTCATTTTTGTGTTCTGTTTGTGCTTGCAAGTTTATGCTCGTGTTTACTAGTTTTTAAAGTTATATTTTGAGAATAAATTGTAACAATGTTGGTTTCTGTTTGTGCAGACAATTGGCCAGGCGTATGATGACGTTCAAACTCATAATCAACAGCTTTTGCAGCAAATAACCGAGAGAGATGACTATAACATTAAGGTAAATTTTTTAGCTACTTCAATAATAACACATTAAATCATTAATGTTATTTAACAATAATCCTCGTTTTAGCTTGTTTTGGAGGGAGTGCGTGCAAAACAGCTGAACGATTCTCTTCTCCTGGATAAACAAACAGTTGAAAGGAAGATTCAACAGGGCAATGCATTGGTTCATTTCTGTGAAACAAAAGCTGAGAGGATCGGTGATCAGGTCTTTTCAAACCACTGATTGTAACCTGTTGTGTGTTTTTTTCAAACTAATGATCATTTTTGTGAAGATACTGAGTCAAGATTTGTGCTTTATAGATGAGAGCATGTTCGGATCAAATTCAGAAGCTGTCTGAAACTAGGTTTCAAAAGATGGCTGCTTTAGAAAATACTCAAAGGAGACTGCATGATATTAGAAGAACGTCTCAGCAGGTAACGGATTCGTTGGAGGATTCGCAGAGTAAGGTCGACAAAAGTCGAGCTAGTCTCGTGGATTTGCAGATCGAGTTAGAGAAAGAGAGGTAAACGACATTGTTTGTTCATTTAGTTAATTGAACGACTCGTTCTTTCATTTTTGTTCCTGAACGTTTGTTTATATTTGCTCGCTTACGTTTGTTGGTTTGATTCATTTGAATTGCTAGGTCCATTACAATTTAGCCAACTTTTTTGAAATTAAAATAACATACATTACAAGTTAGTTTAGTTTTTTTTATAACAAAAGATTGATATTCATGTTTGCCTTTACGACTGTACTGTTAATGAACGAACATATATGAACATGAACACGTTCATTTTCTTAAGGAACGAACACGGACTAGAAAACTCTGTCCATTTATATGTTCTTGTTTGATCGTTTGTTCGGCCAAAGTTTATGTTCATTTGGTTTGTTTACAAGCCAAATAATATAATATCTTTTTATAGAAGATTTGGAGGAAAAGTTTCTGATCAACTCAATATGACCCATTTGAGTTGACCTGCTTGTTGATAGTTATTGTTTCTTTTTGTGTATTTCAAAAATTCAATCAAAACTCAGTTGTTTGCCCGTTGGTAATCATTACAGTAAAGTATTGTAAACAGTTGTGTCAATCTCTACAAGGTTTCTCTGTATGATCTTTTACTGAGGCCTGAGGGATACTTTAGTAATTTCAGCTGTTATATTTTGACATAGGTTTGAGAAAAGGAGAGTTGTAGAGGAGTTAGAAGGTGCAAGGAGAAAGTATTTACATCTAACGTCGGACTTAGATGGGTCATCGGTTGTTGAAAAGCTTCAGCAGGAGCTCAAAGAATACAAGGAAATACTCAAATGCAGTGTTTGCCTTGATAGGCCAAAAGAGGTAATTTTATGTTTTATGTGCATGGATACATAGGTTATTAGGTTATAACTAGAAGGTAATCTCACATATCTTAAATTATATGTATACAAATAAATCTACAGTGTTTGCCTTGGTCTAAGCTTTACGAGTTTTAGGAAAAACATGTGTGAAAATGATCTCTATTAGAGAAACTTTTAGAAGTTTGTATTTTTTGAGAACAAGTTTTGATTTTTTTTTATCAGTAACTTTTAGGAATTTTTGAACAAATGATGCAAATCTTTAAGTTTATCCCTGCTGATCAATTTTTAAACTTTAGAAATTAGAAGTATAGAAAATTTTTAAAACGGGTTCTCTCTTATTTGAAACGTGAAAAGTTTTATTTTACAATTTTTGTTTAAGATATAATTTAATTTTTCTAATGCTGCGTAATATTAAATATACATTTTTCTTTGAAAAGGTTTATCTGATATAATTTTTTTTTTAAAATAATGTCTATTTTGGATATAAAAAGACCAAAAAAGTACTTTATGTTGTGGATTAAACTTGGTTCTCGTTAAAATTAATATCAAATTATAGACAAAAAGAGTTGGACAACTGCATAAATATACATCTCATTAGTGAAAATTTAAATATCTTTTTCTGAAGTTTGAAAAATAAAACTTTTACCATTTTAAATGTAGAGAGAACCGTTGTAACCATAAGAAAGGTTGTGCATTAATTTTATTTATTTCTTTAAAAAAGTTCTATATTTTAAAAAAATGTTCAAGTTATTAGTTCTATTTATTTAAAAAAAACTACCATTTTTTAAAATATGTTAAAATCTTTTTTTAGTATTCTATCTGGGGTGATAGTTTCTGGCATGACCCCAAAAAATATTAAAACAAAAATAGTTTTTGATTTGGCAGTTCTAACCAGTATTTAAGAAGTAATTTTACATCTATGATTTGTGTATATATTTGTGTTCAATGTTAATTATCCCAACTTTACATGTTGGCAGGTGGTCATCACAAAATGTTATCATCTTTTTTGCAACACATGTGTCCAGAGGATCATTGAAAGTCGACATCGTAAATGCCCTCTTTGTGCTGCAAGTTTTAGTGCTAACGATGTCAAACCTGTTTACATTTGACCGGAGTTTTCAGGTCAATGGCAGCTTCAGATGTATAATATGAAAAATGTTTCTCGGGAACGATACCGGGGATATCAAATATGGATTTAGTTTTTCTGGTTTTTTTTTTTGATTTTGCAGATTGTTTTAGTTTTTAGCATAGTGAAAGTTTGTTTGGCATGATTTTAAATTCCTTGTTTTTTACAACTTGGAGCTTAATAATATTAACAATTACCGACTTGATGAATCATAAACTTTTGGTTCTGTTGCTTTTCTGTTCGGCATGTTATTGTAGCCTTTGGTCGGTTTTGCTGGTTTAACGGCTTCGATTTGGTTTGGGCTGTTTGAACAAACCTTTTCTATTTAAAGAAATTGTTTTGTTTTAAAATGTTTAAAATGAAGATTGTTAGTAAGTGTAATACATACACAGATATGCATTTTTTTTCTTCTGAAAACATATAAATGAAGGTCGATTGGTTGACACGATCGGTTTTGAATTTCAAACTGGCCTGTATTGTTAAACCGTCAAGCCAAGCCAAGCCAACCGTTCTGATCACGAAGCGGCGAAATCTGCCAAGTTCTGTTTTGACGATTTGGTTGGTTTCTAACGTTTTTTAAACACCATTAACTTGAATTCATAAAGTTAAACCCTTCTAGTATAGGTATTGTATTTATTATATAGAACTAAAGTTTCACACAAGAAAATAAAGTTTTATGGATTTTTATTGGAAATAATACGTCTATGAGTTTAGATATAGTGAAAAACATATCCGGTTTGTTTAAAGTGAGTTCCAACCAGGATTAGAACACGTGTGTGTTGAAACAAGTGACTCCCTTAATTTGATTTTGATACGGTTAAGGCTATTGATAACAGGCAACGCCTTTGTCACTTTTTTTAACAGCTAATTTTGATTACTGACGGCGCACTTGCTCACCCACTCATCATTACCTGAGTACTTGAGATCACCTACAAAAGGAAACCCACCATAGGTGAGAAACTCCTCTGACGTAACCTGAAACTCTCTATTTTTCTTTCACTGATGGAACTTGAACTCAAGACCTTTCCATTATATAGGAGGTAAAATAGGGTGTTGCCCACGAGTGAAAGTGGGGACGTGCCCTCCATTATATAGGGGGTGTGCAAACTGTGATTCGGTTTTCGGATCAGATATTAACCATCCGAATTCTTAATTCGGTTCAGATTTGAAAATTTTTGAATTCGGGTCGTTCAGATAACCGAATAATCCAATCAATGCCATATAGTGTTTTTTTTATATAATTTTATCAGTTTTAAGTTAGGAGTTAACCTCCACAAGACCAACTCAATTTTCTTATTATATGACAGCCACCAACCCAATTTTCATATTATACGAAAGTCTAACTCCATATCCTCATTTCCATTTCAAAACTCTGGTGAAGTTGAAAGATTAAATGATGTATGGAACAAACATGAAGTAAAATACGAATTCGAATTTTTCTGATTTTAACCAAACAATCCGAATTGAAATTCGGATGAATCTGGTTCAGTTAGACAGCTTTGAATTCGGATCGGTTCGGTTTACGGATAAAACAAAGAAAAATTCAAATCCGAACAAACCAGTCTAAACAGCTCGAATAACCAATATTCAATCCGATAAACACCCGGTCCATCACACTTCATTTAATTGTAAGAGCCAATAAGAAACTTTTTTACATTAATTATTTAATTTAATTTAAGCATTGTTTTAACATTTAACTAACATGGTTAGGATACCATTACGCACTTTTGTGGTTCGTGGCGTTTTAAGTGAAACTTTGTTGTCTTTTTTATAAATTATTGAAATCATGACGGATGCCCCAAATCATAAATGGGTTGTCGAATGAAAAATATATGTGCATATATTGGAGTGACATGCCGGGGGTCCCATAATGATGACTAGCTATGAGATTACTTTTTGGATTTGGTGTGTACTTACATGATTATATCATGGTGTTTTATGCTATGATTTACATTGAAAATAACATGTTTATACTGACAAAAACAATCTTGTTGGAAAATTCCGGGCGCTATTTCAAGTGAATAACTTATGAAAATTGTGATTGCAAGAAATATATCGTTTGGCGTGGATAATATGAGTTTTGTTTATTCGTTTATTTAATAAATTAAACAAATGAACCTAGATACATGCTCTATTCGTTTATTTTATTTTACCCTCATTCATTAAGGTATGTTAATGCATTTTGTTTTTGTGTCTACATGTATATATTCGCTAATAAATAAAGTATTAAAATATGAGCTGGTGATCAGTATCACCAAACTATCTAAACTTGTTATTAGGATTTTAAATTTGAATATTTCTTTTCATGTTATCGATTGTTGATGTTTTTACTTTATATTTGTTAGTTTTCGTATATTTATTCGATAGTTAACAAACGCAAATGTACATAGCTCGTTCACGTTTGATCATTTCGTTTACATTCTAATGAACACATTGTGATTTGGAGTAAAGATCACACATGTAACTAATGTTTGTAAAATATCTAAAAGGTAGGGAAATGTTGTGCACCTTAATGAACAACAGGAACAAAATATCGGTTGTTAGTGGATTCACATGTGAACAAGTGTTACTTTACATGTGAATAGTATAAATAAACTGAGATATTAATTTCACATACAAATAATATTTGAATTAATAAAAAAAAAACACCTGAGTTATAATCACATACGAATTATAAATAAAACTCAGTTGAAATAAGAGTAACTATAATTTTGATATAACTTTGAATTAAGGTTATTGTTGGGTCACGATTTGGTTAGACTGACGCATATCAAAAGACCATGACATGATCAAGACAAAAGAGAAATAATCTAGAAGACCATGACATGATTAAGGTTATACAAGATGAAATTTATGGCTTGTTGCTAGACGTAATTTCCGTTGGATCAACTCATCGAGCCTATGATGAGTTTGTGTCTTGTTTATCAAGTTGAGCACATGACTTGGTTTACATGGAATAAATTACTTGGTGAACAAGTCGAGCCAATGACTTGGACAACAAGGAATTTATTTATTAATTATTGTTTAAATATGTTTTTACTAAAGTTTGAGTATGATAAGGAGTTTGTATTCTAGTCTAATTAGATTTTTATGTTTAAACTAGTATATATACCCGAGCTTGTGGGTTATATCAACTGAGAGTTAGGAGATTTGAGTATTGTAATTTTTCGAGCTAATGAAAGTTACAAGGATCGAGCTTATGATCTAAATTCCGTTATTGTGTTTATCGATCCTGGTCACCAAACTTCAATTGTAGCATGTAATACCGAAATCCATATGGATTTCGGTTGGGAAAGGCTAGCAATATATAAATCATGTTGATTTCTGTTTGGGCTTAGTTGGACTTGGTCATTGGGCCTTTTGTAAATGTTAACTATATAATACATGTCTTAGTTGATAATTAGGGTGGTAGAACTAGAGAACTATCACACATTCATAACCACCATATTCTAGAGAGCATAATATTCTTTGTGAGTTGATTTATGTATGTGACGATTTATTTGATAATAGAATCGTATGCATTGAAACCATATTACTTCGTGTTCATCATATTTATATTGTTCTTTTATCTCGTTCTTGAATTACCACGGTGTTAGGATTCCACACTAACATCGTAATTGGGTTGATATTATAATGTAGTGATCAGATTTGGGACCAGGGCCGGCCCGTGGACCATTCAAGTGAAGTTAGGGCTTTAGGCCCACAAAATTTAAGGCCCTATTTTAGAGAAAAAAACGTTATATATTTTGTCTAGATACTAAAAAGAAATTTGATTTCCATACTAATGGTGTTCCTTTGGTTCAGTGGTAGACAATCTAACATTATCATCTGTTGTTCTGTTTAGACGCCCGTTCGACCCCCAAGGAAGTCTATTGTTTTTAATACTTTTATATATTATATCTTTTTTATTTGTCAAAACTGATTTTCATGTTTTTTTTACATATTATTAACTTGCCAGGCCCCCTAGGCCCAAGAAAAGATTCCAATATTTGAGAATTGAGGGTAAAATTAGGTTTCGTTAAAGACTTAAAGATGACATAAGTTTAAACTATTTAAAACCTTGTTAATTTACATATTAGCACATCGATATTACATCCTTGATTGTTGATATTTTCTACCTGAATAATTTTTAATGGTCTTGTGTCATACTCTTTGATATTTGTTATATTTTTACTAATATATCAACATCAAACTCACACTGAACTTTTGAAAACATTTTAAAAAAGGCCCCAACTTTTTAGTTAGCTTGAGGCCTCCGAGAACATTATGCCGGCCCTTGTTCGGGACTTACAGTTATAATAATTTTCAACTTTATTTTGCTATAGTGTAATAGTTGTTACAATATATTGATATGAACTAAATTGTAAGTACAATTACTCTAGCGGAAATATATAACTATATTAATATGAACTAAAGTAAGTACAGTTACTCTAGCGGAAATATATACAGTAATAATAAATACTCCATTGTTAGCGTAATATTCTAATCATCTAATGCTTCTTAATGTTATAAGATGTTTATATCAGATTCTATATATATCAATAATTCCCAAAAGAATAAACAATACATGATATACTCAAGCATACAACATGAATAATCTACGATATATGTGATAAATCCAAAAGGAGTGTGTATATTTTAGCAAATTACACAAACTATTATATGTATTTTTATTATAAGCTAGCTAGCTAGTATATCTCCCAAAGTAGCGGCTCATCGGCTCCAAGGCTAAAGCCGCCATCGCCACCAGCTACAAGCTGCCAAGATGAAGCCGTAAAGAAACCGTCGCTATGGCGGTGACAAAGATCCGGCAAGTCGAAAAATGCATCGTCGTCGTCAGAAGCCATTGTTTCTTGGCTTTCTGGCTCGGCTCCATCATCAAATGTCATGGCTGCAGCCTTTGTGGCTGCGTCTTGGATGTCTATGGGTAATGTTGTAGCCGGCTTAGGGAGCAAATGTGCAATTTTAGGAAAGTTGAGGTTAGCCGAGGCGCCTTTTATGGCTCGAGCCGCTGCATCATGGGCTCGAGCCGCCATTTCAGCCGTTGGGAATGTCCCAAGCCATATTCTTGATTTTTTACGTGGCTCACGAATTTCGGACACCCATTTGCCCCAACTTCTTTTTCTTACACCATGATAAGTTGGGTGGTCTTCACCACTCTCTCTGGCGGCAGCATTGACAGCCCTGCCAACACCGCCGCCATTTATGTATAGTTTCTTGTCCACATTGCCATTTTTTCTCTTTTGATCTCTAATAGAACTTTTTTCATATTTGCATTCCTTGAAGGCACATGTTATTGTTGGGGCGGCGGCGGTGATGATGGTGGTTGAGGTGGTTGAATTCTCCATGTTGGTTTGTTTTATAAACAAGAATGAGTACCCAAAATGATGCATAAAAATGGGAGTAAGGAAGAGGTGGTTGAGGTGGGGTTGAGGAGTATTGTGGTATGAATGGTTTTATACATTAACATTTTTGTATAATATTATATGTATGTTGATAAATATAATGGGCACCACCACCACCACCTACACACATGGCAATCCACCATTCACTTTTCATGTGGTTTTGGGCATCTTTTTATCTTTGACATAATTATTTGTAGTGGTAGGTCCAACATATTTCATTTATTTGTAAAAGTAGATTGTTATTTGTAAATATCAACCTATGATCTTTAACTTATGTTGTACAAATCTTAGGTATTTGAATAGTCTAGTAAACTAGCACGCTCTAGACTGGTTTTATGACACCATAATATTGGGTATTAAAGAAGGAAACAATGCATATTTATAATTCAGAAAAGTTTTCGTTTTCGATTTTCACTTGTCTATAAAAAGAGATTTTTACTTAATCGGGTTGCTATTTTTATTAACAAAATGAGTCAGATCTCCGAAATATTTTGAGCTTTTTAAATATGGATCTAGAATTCTTATTTTTATTTTATTCGTTACCTTGAATGCTATTTTAGTTCCAATTTTAATTTATTTTTCGAGTTATTTCTAGTTCAAATTTTGTTAGAGAACCAGATATTGATTGATAAGGTGTATATTAAGATTACTGTTAGAGAGTGTTTGAGTTGCCGTATAGAAAGAAAAGTGTAGGAGTCATTTAATTATTGGTATCATAGATTTAATGTTGAAATGAATGTGAGAAATAAGAGAAGTAGGCTTAGGTAGAAGTTGTTGGAAACCTTTATAGTGAATAGAGTAACGGTGTTATAAATGTACAACACGATTTAAAGTCACAACTCACAACAGGAAAAGTCATGCAAGGCTCATGTGTTCTTCATGTTCCTTCTATTCAATTCTCTTTTCATTTTTAATATAAAGTTAGTAACCATTTGTTTATTTATTAAGATATATTTAACTTTTAACTAAAAATAATTTAAAAAAACAAACTATATTTTACTATGTTATAATTTGTGGCATGTCTTGTTATGTTATTTGTATACATCTTTTGGTTCTATATTTGATATTTTTTTGATTTTCAACAAGTTTCTTTTCTTTTCCTTTTTTAATAGTTTTAAACTTCAATTTAACACAGTTCCAAGCTGATTTGTCCAAAACTTGGAACATAAAATTCATAGAGCTTGATGTTTTTTTAATTGTATTTCACGGATATAGCATGAGTGTAACATTGATTGTAGCTAAGCACAGCTTTATAATTATTATTATGCCCATATTATAAGTTGCATATGACCATTAAAAATACAATAGATACATATTAACTGGTGTGTTATCGTTGCGCATTAATGTGTTAACACAATGCATATTTCATAATTATTGTTAAAGTTGTTGATTATGTATACAACGAGTGAGTATAAACATGTTAAAGTAACGTTTGCACAATTGTGTTGCGCTTTAATCGACCCTCCTAGTCAACATGGATTTGTGGGCCCATGAGTTTTCTCTAACGGGTTTTCATGTTCAACCATATAAAACATAACACTTTGGGACATTACAACATTGACTAAATGTGTTATGTATATAATCAACCAAAGACTAAAAACTATGTCATATCATGCCCTAAATACTGACTACCATAAAGTTTGACATTTGATTTTCTTTTAAACATGTTGATTTTGTCTGTAGTATTAGAAAATGTCAACAATATCTCTTAAAGACTGACCCGTGTGAGAACCGCTAACATAGAATAATGGGCAAAAACAGAAAGAAAGATACATGACTTATTTTGCACATAACATTACGTTTATAATAACGAGAATTGCAGAAACTAAACGGTATTTACAGTATCGCTGAGTGCTCGAAGAATGCATCCGAGACCCGCTCTCTGTGTAAGCTTTTCGTGAATCCGCAGGCATTGGTCACAGGTGGGGCGATCGCCTGTAGACAATCCTCTATACAAATACCTGTCGAGTTATCAAAACACGAGTTTATTTAAGTTTAAGTTTTTATAGTTTTTATTTTGTGAACTTTATAAAATGAAGGGACTAACTTCATGAGGATATCATAGTACTCGGGGTCCAGAGACGAGAACATTAGATCCACATCTTTGATTGCCATTAACGCTCTGTGAACCACGATCCAATTCGCAGACTACAAACAAGCCAAGAAGCCATAATCACAACTTTATCTAAAAAGAATTAACAAGTTCAGCATATAATCGCACATAACTTATGACTTCAAAGCAAGAAAAAGTCAACATAGCTTGTTTGAACAACCAGGAGAAGTAAATTTCATTTATAACATAAATATTATTGGCCTAGTTGAATCGGTTTTCCTAATCAAACGACTATATCAATTTGAACACTGACGCAAAAAGTCAAAATAATTCGCATTTAGCCAAAAAGCACAACTTCATCCAACATGAAACAAGAACAGCTGAGTTGAACAATTAATAGAAGTTCATTTCATTCATAACATTAACATATGTATTCACTACCCACTTGAATCGGTTATCAAAATCAAATGCCAATATCAATTTTGACTTTGAAGCAAAAAAGAAAGTCAAATAAACTCACATCTAGCCAAATCACAAAATTATCTAATATGAAGCAAGAACAATATGCTTGAACCAAGAGAAATATATATTTCATTTATAACATAAATATTATCTATCCAGTTCAATCAGTTTTCCCAATCAAATGCCCATACCAATGTTGACTTTTAAACCAAAAAAAAAAAGAGAGTCAAAATAATTCACATTTAGCCAAAATCACAAACTTTATCTAAGATGAAACAAGAACAGTTTGCTTGCACAATTATAAGATATCTGTATCATCACCGAGATGAGCCGTTACCCAAATCAAATCCCCATATCAATTTCGACTTTTAAGCAAAACAAAAGCACAAGTTTATCCAACATGGAACAAGAAGAGCTTCAAAAGCACAACTTCATTTATTCACTAGCCAGCCAAATCCCCATATCAATTTTTCAAACCAAAAAAGTCAAAATAAGTCGCATTTTGAGTCCATATTAAACCAAATTGGAATCAAACAAACAACACAATGCCAAAATGAACTAGATATGCATGTATCGGTTCGGTTTTGGGATAACCAAAATGTTTGGTTTTGTGTTTTTCGGATTGAGTACAGTTTGGTTTCGGATTCATGGTCACCCCTAAAACCAGAAACCTAATAAATAATAATAATAAAATCCCACCCAAATCAAATCTCAAGTACCCAACAATCAATTATTGTAAATTCAAACCCAGCAATTAGGGTTATGAAAAATGAATAAAAAGAAGAAAGCAACCAAACCTTGCATCTTTCATCTCTGGTTTTGGGAGGAGATCCTTCGAGTGCAGTCTTGAGGGCTTCAACAGGCTTGTATCTGTTTCATTATATTATTTTTATTATTATTAGGGTTTCGATCTAACTCTTAATAATAGAAACAAACTGACTGACTGACTGACTGTTTGAGTAAAGTCTCGATCTTGCGTGATTTGTGCTCGATCCTTGTGATGATGGCTTCTGCGTTGTCTGCTTCTACATGCTCCCCCATTTCCCCCTCAATTCTCTTCAGGAGCAGATAATAATAATAATAATAATAATAATAATAATAATAATAAACATGTTTCACAACTTCTGGGGACTATATCAAACATTTGTCCTTTACTTAGCCTCTTTGTCGTTTTTGTCTAGAATTAATATCTTCAAACCCTTTTTGCTCGTTACTCTTGATAGTGTGACCCGTGTTAGAAGACATCGTTCTTTAAGTACAAACCCACCCTAGTTAATGACTGTTGTTTATTGGCATGGCGAAGCAAACTGATAAGGGAGACTGTCGTCTTGTAAACGTGAATGCTATGTTCTTATCAGAAGGTGTTAGGGCAATTCTTGGAATAGAGATCCTCTCACCAATATTAGTCCTCGAAAGAATTTTCACTTCGATTACATGCGTACCCAAAGAAACAACCTGGAGCCTTGTGACGTTGCATAATCCCTTTTTTTATCGATATTTCTCAAAAGCATCACGAGTACGCCGACTTTTGGTATAAGCTTGTGGTTGGGCAGCCCGAATATTGTAAGACCGTTAAGTATCTTAGTAGAGTATAAAGTTGGATCGATATATCCATCTATGTAGTCGAACTTAGATACTAGATCTTAGCTTAAGTACTCGACCGGGTCACATGAAATAATTTAAGCAGGCGATTGTTTTGGTCAAAAATCGTCTAAGGATAATATAATCAAATTCGTTAGGTGAGGTCAAGTGCTAATTTGATGATAACAATAATGAAACTATTGCAAGCACAAACACTAGGATTTGTTACGAGGAAAAACCCTTGATCTTGTTCGGATCGCCGGCGCAAAATCCCCGGGTGATGACAAATCGTATATCACCACTTTATTAATAAAAAATCGGGTTACAAATGGTGGAGATATGATCAATGATTATAATAATTCTAAGTGTGTGTGTACTGCTAGAGAGAGTTCTCAGTAGTATTTTCCAACGTGGGATAACAAGTGAAATCCTAATCGATAATAATCTCGATATAAATAAAAAATAACAAACAACTATAATTCCTATAATCACCCACTCTTCCCACTAGCCGTTCCCATCTTGACCACGTGCGGGAGTAGTCCAGTAGCGATTAAATAGGGTGACTAAGTTGTCCAACCGTTATATCTATCAAACACAACACCACTCAAACACAATCATTAGTAAACAAATGTACCGAGGATCCTTAATCCTTAGCAACCTGGAACATATCTCAAGGATAATTTATCCATAAGTCATTTAAGGATAGAGGATTCTCAGCATAAATTCTATGCCCTAACAATTGCCCCCAAAATGGCGGGTGTTTATGCAATACAACTGTCATTTTAAAATTTGAAATCCCTGTGAAAGATATATGATTAGACGTGCGTCAGAAGCAGTTATTATCAATAACCTTATGGTTATCCGCCGCCTATATATTTGATCATCTTAACCCTTTTATAACCACACAATACAGCAGCCATTCAGGTATCCTTTCTTCTTTTCTTTTCATTTTCTTTTTCTCGATCATGTCTACTGTTTCTGTCTCTTATTCTTCTTCTTCTTCCGAGCAATCGGACCCCAATAAACTCCGGTCACAAGGTATTCTTGAGAACCCGTCCTTTGAGATTTGTAAGTTCACAGATCCAGATATTGACGACATTCGACCATTTTTTTCGACCAACACCATTTTCCGACCCTATGATTCTACAACTCACAGCGACTGTGTTTCGAAGACCTGGGTTTGCTTTCAAGCCCAACTGTTCCTAATAGGCTTCAAATACCCCTTTCCTGACTTCACCCAAGGCTTCTTCACTTTGACCGGAATCAGTTATATCCAGGCCATGCCTATGTTATGGAGGGTCCTTCGTGCTGTAGAAAGGATAATCGATGAAGAAGGCGTTGAATTCGGCTTATTGGAGTTAGTGTACCTGTACACCCTAGCTACTCACGGTTCTAAGCGTTTTGTTTTTAAATCAAAGTCTCGTCAACCGATCCCTATTTCCAAGGTTACCCAGAATGATTCACTCTGGAAAAACCAATTTTTCTTCGTGAAAAGGGATTCAATCCCGGGTGGATCTGATTTACCCAAAAAGTGGATACGGAAGGGTAGGATCCAGGATCCTTAGGTAACATCAGTAGGATATTCGATTCATTCACTAACACTTTATTTTTCTTGTACAGTTGACAACTTTGCTTTGTTAGCTAAACTTCCTGGAGTTGAAGAGAGAGTCAAGAAATTCCTTGCACTGGATCCTAAAATCAAAACTTTTCAAGCCAAGTTTATAGAAGCTTTTCAAGAATCAAACTCAGAGTCAAACATGTCGAGTA
The DNA here is from genome assembly GCF_021521415.1 of Bidens hawaiensis. Lineage (NCBI taxonomy): Eukaryota > Viridiplantae > Streptophyta > Magnoliopsida > Asterales > Asteraceae > Bidens > Bidens hawaiensis. The sequence continues at coordinate 57,602 of NW_027495308.1, read as the reverse complement.
AGTATCATTATAACCAAGTTTAATATAAAGTAAAAAATAATTGAAAACTTATATGTGAATCCTTGTTTGTAGGCGCCCAGAAGTCCGGCAAGTCTGCGTCCAAGTTCTCCCTCGAAGACATTGACTGCATGTTCGTGAAGAAATAGACTCCAAAGTCCACTCCAATGCACGAGCCACGTCCAGTCACGACCCGAGCCAAGTCAAGAGCCAAGAGGAAGAAAAGCTCAGAGCCCGAGAATCCCTTTGACTCCGAGAAACAACTTATCGAGATGCTCACTGCTGTAAGGATCATTCATCCTGATAGACCTTATCTATGGATCGAATATTCTTCTAATATTGTCTTGTTTTCTCGTATAGGCTGTTAACTCTGCCCGAAGCCACCATGAGAAGATTGTTGAAGAATACGAGGAAACTCTCTCTGGAATGAGGTCCAAAACCGCTGCAAAGAGCAAGACACTTTCCAAGATGACCAAGGAGAATAAACAAGCCGAGGATCATGCATCCACACTCGCGGTTCAGATGCAAGATGAGATAACCCGAGTGTGACATTCGTCAATTTCGGGTTCTATTTGTATTCGTTTATCACGTAAACCGACCCGATTTATATCCCGAACATTTCAAATATATAAAATATTGGATTTTATATTACTAAAACATTCTCACATGTTCAATTTGAAAAACACCTTTTACGGATTCGAAAACGCCTTTTAAACGATCAAATTACATCAAAAACGAACTTCCGGACACATAACGAACCACACTAGACGAGTTGGAAAGCCCCCCCCCCCCGGCCACACCGCACTGCGCGGCCAGGGCAAGAGAGACGGTCGCACGGCGCCTAGGGTGAGCTGCACATTATTATGGATTTTGTTTGTTGTTTTGTGTTTTGCTTGTTTGTTTAACCAATCTATTTACACACAAACATGAAAGAGAACCTTGTAAACAAGCCTTGACCCTTACCCTATATATACACACCCATCTTCTTCATTTTTACTCTTGCTCTTACTCCAACTTCTCTCTCGATTCTTAAAGATTCAAAGGTTGTTCTTCATATTATTAGTAGTTTGACTTGGGGTTGTTCTTCATATTATTAGTAGTTTGACTTCCCAAGTCAAACTAACCATAGTCTTTCATTCTAACTTGTTTATCTAACTTTACTAACACTTGTTTGTGGTGGTACAACATATCTAACTCCTATAATAAAAGACTACCACTAAGTGCCACTTGTCACATTCTCATCAATTCTTAGACTTTTTAACCCATTTTTCAAATATGAATCCTATGGGTCATTACCCACCCTGTGTGTAATTCGGATCTGGATCTTTTATTCCTTCCTAAACCCTAAATCACACAACTATCCAAACTCCCATCCATCCCCCTCTTCTGGTCATTACCCACCCTCCACGGCCGCCACTACCACCATTGCCCGCACCGCCACTCCACGACCTCTTTCCGGTTTCCAAACATCCATCAATCCATCCATCCCCTCTCCATGGTCGCTGAATACTATTATCGCCCCTCCATGGCCTCCACTACAACCACTGCCCGCACCGCCACTCCACGACCTCTTTCCGGTTTCCACACATCCATCAATCCATCCATCCATCCATCGATCGAAAACTCTCCTTCAACGCCAAATATGAATACCGGACCGGGAATCTTCTCCGATATCGGCAAGAAAGCCAAAGGTTATTTCAATTCATTTCGATTCACTATTATATTCATATTCAATTCGCCCTAATTTGTTTGTTTGTTTGTTTGACCTAATTAAAAACAAACAAATTAATTTCAAGTGTCATTAATAAGTTTTTGTTTGAATATTAGCAAAGGTACTGGCTGATCTCGCCTACAAACACTCAGTTGACTTCTACTTTGACTCCCCATATTCAATTGAAGCAAGAAACAGAGTAAATATTTCTTTACATCATTATATTCATATTTATTTATAAAAAGTATTTTGAAATAATTTAATTTTGTTGACACATGGGTTTGATATTCCGTGGTGGAAAAAGGCTTTAGGACAGAAGTTAACATGCATGATTAACGAAATCGGTTTATACATTTAAGTTTAAGAAGGAGATTTCATTCCAACAGATCCTTCCTTCAGAATCAAGGATCCTTGGGAATCCAACATCAACGATCCTCCGAAGTCCATGAAGGAGATTTCATTCCCATGCAGACTATCGTGTCGGGTGTTCCTACTCCTATCGCTGACTCTTCTTATCCCGGATACTCATCCGAGATGCCAACTTTCGCCCAGCAAAGAGGTAATTTGTATGATCCTTTATCCTTAGAATCTAACCGTAGTTCCATGCAGGATACAGGTATTAACCAAGCAATGGCCAAGGAGCTACAGAAGCTCAAGGATATGATATCCAGTGTTCCCAGGGTGATACGACCAATCCCCAAGATACCTGAGGGAAGCCACAAATGATCCAGATTTGCTCCACCTATCTGTGATGCTGAAATCCCGAAGCGATTCCAAACCCCCAACATGAAGACTTATGATGGAACCACTGATCCTGAAGAACATGTGGCGCAATACAGAGAAAGGATGGAGATCAACCCCATCCCTGAGAGACTCAAGGAAGCTTGCCTGTGCAAAGGCTTTGGATCCACACTGACAGGATCAACATTGAAATGGCTACTAAGTCTTCCTCCCTTTTCAATTACTTCTTTTTCTCATTTAGTTAACTTGTTCAACAGCCAATTTTCCTGTAGCAGGAAATTTGAAAAGTTAACTAGTGACTTATACCGAGTTATCCAACCAAGTGATGAATCCCTTAGGGATTTTGTTACGAGGTTTGGTAGGGAAGCCTTGGAAATCCCCAATCTTGATATGGCTACGGCTGTTGAGGCCTTCAAGATGGGACTTCAGAGGGGCTCCCCCTTTTATGATGATCTTGTGATGCTCCTTGCAGGTCCCTAGATGAAGTAAGAAACAGGGCGCTCAGATTTATACGGTTAGAAGATGACAAGAGGATCCAGGATCGTCTGGGGAATCAAACAAAACAAGAATCCTCTGACAAGAAGCAAGGATTCTCGTTCAAGAACAACAACACAAAGCCGTATAACAAGTTCAACATCAGAACGTACGAGCAGTCGAAGAGGGAGATGATGATGAAGACTATCCATGCATCTCCGACTATTGTTTCTCCGTGGATACTCATGGCTTAGTCTGCGCCATGAAGGATCTGGGGGAAAAGGCAAGGTGGCCCCGAAAGAATGAGAAGACGACCACCTTCAAAGACAAGTCTAAGTGGTGTGCCTTTCACGAAGATTTTGGCCACATGACAGATGAGTGCATTGGCTTGAGTAGGGAAATTGGATACCTCATGAGCAAAGGTCACTTTAAAGAACTCTTGGGAAGGAAGAAATCCAGAATCCTGAAGATCTTCCACAAAAAGCAACACCACCACCGCCAGACGCTCACGTGATCAACTTCGTCTCCAGACAATACGCATGATTCAAACTTCTTGTCCCACAGAAGAATTCGAGTTGGATGATGAAAGAAGACCGCTTATCCCCACTACTCGAGTGACTGATCAAAGAATCTTCTTCGACTCGAGGATCCAGGATCCTCACCAGGATAAGTTGGATGTCTGAATGGTCAATTTCATCTCTGGAGGTTCAGACATTTGTGGAACTTCTTTCTCTGCAGCAAGAAGACTTTCCAAATAAATCAAGATGGATAACGGAGACCGACCAATAGTATCCACCACTCTAACAACTGACAAAAGGATCTTCTTCGATGAAGAAGATAAACTAAACATCCAGGATCCTCACCATGATGGTTTGATTATTACTTTATTTATCGCTAACCATTATGTACGCATGATCATAGTTGACGATGGGAGCTCGGTCAACATTATCCAGCATGATGTCCTCAAGAAGATGAGCATACCAGATTCAGAGATCATCCCTAGAACATCAGTGCTAGTCGGTTTCAGTGGAGAAACCAAAAAGACATTGGGGGATATCAACCTCCCAATTTACATCGAAGGGTTAAATTCATACCAGAAATTTTGTGTTATTGATGACCTTTCTTGTTGTAATGTTATCTTAGGTAGGCCATGGCTGCATGGAATGAAGGCGGTGGCCTCAACATATCACCTGTGCATCAAATTACCTACTCCTTGGGGAGTTGTGAAGATAGTTGGTGATCAAGCGGAGGCCAGAAACTACTATTCTTCATCAATGAAGCCAACAGCCAAACAAACTATAGCATAACAACTAAAGGAAAATCCTAGGGACGTGCTGGAAGCTCGGGAGAAAGACCTTAAAGAAGTATCATTGGACCCCGAGGATCCAGAGATAAAGGTGTTCCTAGGATCCAGTATCCCAAGTAAGATCGAGGAGGATTTAGTATCCTTTTTAGGACGAAGAAGATCTACCTTTGCCTTCAAGCACTCAGACATGACAGGTATTTCAAGAGAGGTAATTACTCATAAATTAGGCCTTGATTTATCTGTTAAACCCGTCCATCAGAAGCGAAGAAAATTCGCTCCTGAAAGGAACAAGATCATACAAGAAGAAGTTGAAAAACTTCTTAAGGCCGATTTTATCAGAGAGGTTTAGTATCCTCGATGGCTAGCTAATGTGGTCGTTGTTTCAAAAAAGAATGGAAAGTGGAGGGTGTGTGTCTATTTTACCGATTTAAACAAGGCATGACCCAAGGACCCTTTCCATTACCACATATAGATTCCATGGTGGATGCAACGGCTGGATATGAAATGCTTACCTTTATGGATGCTTCCTCTGGATTCCAACAAATTCAGATGGAACCATCTGATCAGGAGGATACAACATTCATGACTCCTACCGGCATATACTGTTATAATGCTATGCCGTTTGGACTAAGAAATGCAGGGGCAACATACCAAAGACTAGTCAACATGATGTTTAAGGATCAGTTGGGAAAGACTATGGAAGTATACATAGACGATATGGTGGTAAAGTCGAAGAAAGCTGAGGATCACCTTAGAGACTTAGAGGAAGCATTCAATATCCTCGACCAGTATAACATGAAATTGAATCCGTCAAAATGCCACTTTGGTGTTAAGGCTGGAAAATTTATGGGATATATGGTGACTAAAAGAGGAATTGAAGCAAGCCCCGAGCAGATTGAAGCCATCCTTAATTTGAAGTCTCCTGCAAACGCCAAGGATGTCCCAAGGCTCACAGGAAGAATAGCCGCTCTCAATAGGTTCATCTCGAGATCCTCCGAGAAGTGCAAAGACTTCTATGACATCCTTAGGAAGAATAAGAAGTTTGAGTGGACAGAGAAGCATGAGGCTGCGCTTACAGCCTTAAAGGATTACTTATCCTCAGCTCCATCTCTAATGAAGCCCGTGTATGGAGAATCCTTATATCTATATCTTGCTATCTCAGTAAATGCAGTAAGTGCCGTCTTGGTAAAGGATCATGAAGGTGAACAACATCCCGTTTACTATGTAAGTAAAAGTCTTCTAGATGCAGAATCCAGGTATTCTCATTTAGAAAAATTAATCCTTGCACTCATCATGGCCTCTACTAAATTGAGACATTATTTTGAAACTCATCCTATTATTTTGAGAACTAATTATCCTGTGAAGAATGCTCTTAGAAAACCAGAGTTATTAGGTAGAATGGCCAAGTGGGCCGTGAAACTAAGCGCATATGATATCCAATACGAGCCAAGAACGACAATCAAGTCCCAAGCATTAGCGGACTTTGTGGCTGATTTCACTAGTGACCTACAAAAGGAAGCTGACTTGGAGGTCCAACAACTAGAAAAGACTAAGGATCCTTGGATACTCTTCAGTGACGGCGCTTCTAATATCAGAGGAACAGGATTGGGGATCCTACTGAAATCGCCACAGGGGGACATATTACCCCAGTCTATAGCCTGTGAATTTCAAGCAACGAACAACGAAGCAGAATATGAGGCTTTGATCGCAGGTTTACAATTAGCTAAGTGTATGAGGATCAGGTATCTTCAAGTATATATAGATTCATTATTAATTGCTAACCACTTTAATGGCTCATATGCTGTTAAAGGAGAAAAACTAATCAAATATCTAGAACTTGTGAAGGAATTAGCAAAATCCTTCGAATTGTTTAGCATTGATCAGGTACCAAGGGAAGAAAATGCTGGGGCAGATGCTTTGGCAAATTTAGCCTCATCTCTAAAAATTCCAGAACACACGAAGATTCCAATCATTCATGTTCTCTCACCAGCAATAGGAGAACAAGAAGTTGGGGAAATAACGAGTGACAAAGAAATTATACTTTGGGATCTATTATCCTCAAATAACCGAGAATCATGGATCCTTCCGATCAAGAAGTATATTCAAACAGGAGAGATTCCAACTACCGAGAATCCCAAATCCTTCAAACTCATGGTATCACAATACATTTTATTAGATGAAATGCTATACAGAAAATCTCTTGCAGGTCCATACTTGAGGTGCATTGAGGATCTTGAAATCCAAGAGGTGCTCAAAGATTTTCATGAAGGTGACTGTGGTAATCACACCGGAGGTAGAGCCCCATTTTCTAGAATTATGAGAACACGATACTTCAAGGGTTGAGTTGTGTGTAGATGCAACGAGGGAAGGTTATAGCATATGCGTCTAGACAGTTGAAGGTTCATGAGAGCACCTATCCAACGCATGATTTAGAGCTAGCGGCTGTAGTGCATGCTCTTAAGATAAGGATACATTATCTGTATGGTACTAAGTGTACTATTTATATGGATCATAAGAGTTTGAAGTACCTCTTTGAGCAGAAAGAGCTGAACATGAGGCAGAGGAGATGGTTAGAGTTGATAAAGGATTACGACTGCGACATTAAGTACTACCCTGGTAAAGCTAACGTGGTCGCTGACGCACTAAGCCGTAAGAGTGAGGATGTCCTTGCAACAGTGAAGTCATACAAGCTGATTATGAATTCAAATCTGTTTGATGAAATCATCAAAGTACAGTATGAAGTGTTGGTAGATGAAGGGCTAGTGAAGAAAGAAAGGATTTTCGGTCAGAAAGACGAGTTGATGGAAAACACGCATGGTGTTAAGACTAGGTTTGACCGTATGTGGATCCCACGTCATGGAAATCTTAGAGGTCAAATCTTAGATGAAGCTCATAAGTCAAGATATTCGATTCATCCTGGAGCTACGAAGATGCAACAAGATTTGAAGAGAGATTACTGGTGGCCAGGAATGAAGAATGATGTAGTAGGTTACGTCAGTAAGTGCCTAATTTGCTTGCAAGTCAAGGCAGAACACCAGAAACCTTATGGAAAGATGCAGCCTCTAGAGATACCGGAATGGAAATGGGAACACATCACCATGGATTTCATAACTAAGCTACCTCGTACAGCTAAGCATCATGATACCATCTGGGTGATAGTGGACCGTTTGACCAAAAGTGCTCACTTTCTGCCTATACGAGAGGCTATCTTGTCAGAAACGTTAGCAAGCTTGTTCATAAAGGAAGTGGTAGCTAAGCATGGAGTGCCGTTATCGATCGTGTCTGATAGAGACACTCGATTCACTTCGAGGTTTTGGAAGAAGTTCCATGAAGCTATGGGAACGAGATTGAACATCAGTACGGCGTATCATCCTCAAACTGATGGACAGTCTGAAAGGACGATCCAAACCCTTGAGGATATGCTACGTTCTTGTGTTTTAGACTTTGGAGGATGTTGGGATGATCATCTGTATCTAGCAGAGCTCTCCTATAACAACAGCTACCATTCAAGTATTGGTATGCCACCATTTGAGATGTTGTACGGTAGACGATGTAGGACCCCGGTGTGTTGGGGAGAGATTGGTCAGAATGAGATGGGAAGCCTAAAAGTTGTGTAAGAAACCTCTTCGAAGTTCGATCATATCAAGGCAAGAATGAAAGCTGCTCAAGACAGACAGAAGTCGTATGCTGATAAGCGACGACGACCGATTGAGTTTAACGTTGGGGACAATGTGATGCTCAAGGTCTCGCCTTGGAAAGGAATTATCCGTTTTAGAAAGAGAGGGAAGTTGAGCCCGAGGTACATTGGACCGTTTAAGATTATGGATCGTGTGGGTGAAGTGACTTATAAGCTGGATTTGCCTGAAGAGTTAGAAGGAATTCATTCAACCTTCCATGTTTCTCACCTAAGGAAATGCCTAGCTGATGACACGTCTCATGTGCCATTAATGGACATTGAGGTTATGAACAATTGAACTATATTGAACAACCGATCGAGATAGTCGACCGCAAGGAGAAGCAGCTTCGTCACAAGGTTATACCTTTAGTGAAAGTGATATGGAAGCATCGCAAGGGTTCAGATGCTACTTGGAAAGCTGAGGATGAGATGCGCAAGTTTTACCCGAATTTGTTTATGTAATAGTTAGGTTTCGGGGACGAAACCTCTTTAAGGAGGGAAGACTTGTAACATCCTACTTTTGGTTACAATATTAAAATAAATTTCGTTATGTCATAGTGGGTCGTTATCGGTTTAGATAAATAGAATACGAGTTGGGCTAGTGTTGGGTAAATGAATATGGGTTATGGACTTGGGTTAAGAAAGAAAGAAGGAAAGACCATGGGCTTAAGCCCATGATCCATAAATATATAAACCCTTAATCACCATTTAATTCCTCATTTACACATATTCCATACACCACCAAAACACACACTTAAGCTTTCTCTCTAGTTCTCTCCCTATCTAAACCGAAACCAAGAAGGAAACCAATCACCGACCCGAGGTAATGATAGTATGATGTTGTTTTAGCTTAAACCCGTTAGATATGGTCACGAAATGACGAGCCGACACCGTTAAACCATTTAAATCAAGATATCCGGATGGAATCGGGTATAAACTGAACCTAGGATGAGCTTAGGGATCGCCCTAGCTCAGATCTGGATCGAACGGGACGAAAAACGGTGAAAAACGGGGTAAACAACGTTTTTCTGGCCACCGCTCGGTTTTTTCGGCACGGCGGCGCCGGAAAGGCGGCTGGGGTATTTAAGGATGTCAGGGAATGTTTCTGACATTCTCTGACAAAACCTAACCCTAATTCGCTACGGGTTAATAACGAATGAGCTTCAATTCGTTATGTGGTTCGTTACGGAAGAACCCTGGTTCGTTAGGCTAGTTCTCTAAGGAAGAATAACGAATAGTTGAGCGATTTGTTATGATTTCCAGTTCGCTATGAAAGACCACTTCGCTATAAAGTTCAATTCATTAAGAAGGTCCATAAGTGGTGATTCGTTATGATATAGTGAATCAGAACTCCATTCGTTATAGAATTCTAATTCGTTAAAAGACTGAATAACGAATCTGATAACTAGATAACGAACTGAAGTTTAATAAAATGACAGAATGGTCCTTAGACTTAGAAAAGGAATGAGTTAATTACAATTAAGCCCTTGAACTTTTGAGTATGCGAATTAAATAATAAATTAAATTCCTAATGGAAAACGTGTTACGACAGTTAATGGAAATAAACTTTTTCCAAGCTGACCTGGCAGCTTGATCCCAGCCAGGGGCTCTTCCCCTTGGACCCTGCTAGGGGTTGCCGCCCGTATACCCCGCTACCAGGGGTGCTGCCCCCGGACCCTCACTCGTTGAGGGTAATAATTAGATTAGAAACGCGAGATGAGTAGTGATAGTTAATTGATGCATGTAATTATTATACAGTTAGCCGTGCCCAACTGAAGAAGGGAATAACAATTAACGGTGAACGTAACCGACTTCAGGTGAGTTTCTAGCCCCATTCCTTGTTATGTTTTCGGGGCTGTGTGCATACTCGATGTGATTAGTTAATACACTTATCCTAAGTGATAAGTGTATGCCATATATGTATTATGTGAAATGTATGAATGGTTTCTTGTTGATACATGAACGATCTTCGGAATTGCATGTATTGCCAGGAAATGATTGATGTTATATGTATGTTGTAAGATGATGAATGAATGATGTATGTATGAAACTTACGATTATGTATATAGAAAAGTATGTTAAAAAGGTATGGAAGAAAGGGTACCGGACCCTAATAATATCCGAGGATGAAGGGTACCGGACCCTAATAATATCCGAGGATGAAGGGTACCGGAACCTAATAATATCCGAGGATGGAGAGCACCGGACCCTAATAATATCCGAGGATGGAGGGTACCGGACCCTAATAATATCCGAGGTATGTAGGGCGAATGCTCTTTATAACGTAAGGTTAGATATGTATGTGTATGAAAGATTGATGGACAGGTTAAGTATGTAATGCATACCTACGGGCACGAGTATGTGTATGTAAAGTAAGTTATGTGATTAACTAGAACTCACTCAGCGTAGCTGACTTTTAGTATGCACGCAGGCAAATAGGTTGAGGCAGTTCGCATGATTGAAGACACATGGCATGGAATCGAAGATACTGGCATCTCGAAGAAATTTTGTGATGTTTTAAAGACTATGTTTCATGTTTAAATAAATTTGAATGTTTGTTAAGACAAGATTTGACAGTTTTGTAAGATATTATGGTTGAAGTTTTATGTTCCGCGTAAAGTTTTAATTAACTCTGATATTTAGAACGGTGTTTATGAGTAAATCCAACACCAAAGTAGGGCTACCGGTAACGGGGCCTTACAAGTTGGTATCAGAGCAAAGTTCGAGAGATTTAAGTATCCTATAAGCTTAGACTCGAACGGAGAATGGGATTAAAGTAAGAAAAGAAAGAAGATGCCAGTTCGAGATAGCCATGTGTCACTCAAGCAAGCTCAGTAAAGGTAAAGCGTATGGTTGAATATATATGTTAATGTTAGCATAATTGTTAAAGAAAGGATATGTGAATGTTAGGGATAGGATTATTTGATTGATTAACTATTTAGGATAGAACCAGCACAAATAGACTCATAAAGGGAAGTGTATAGGACACGAAAAGTAACGTGATCAACTAATCACAATTGGCCACTGTTATTACCTGTTAGCCTTACTATCCTTGTACTAAATAGTTCCTTGAGTGATGACGTTTGTGTTTTCCTTTCCAAAATACGATGACTGGATCTAGGGCAGTTGTTGGAGCAGGAGGCCGCACCGGACGCCGTGGCAGGCCTCGTCGCGTCCAACGACCTTCGGTAGAAACAGCTTCCAACACCGAAGAAGAAGGAAGTGCAGCTGGAGGAAACCTTAACAAAAATGAAGGGGTTCTGCTAGATCCCTTAATCCAAGCAGCTATTGTCCAAGCGGTAGCCGCGGCTGTGAAAAACATGGACCCGGAGGGGTCTGCAGGAGGCCGTGAAAGAACCGCTGGAGGAGCGGGAGGAGGTGGTAGGAGAGATGATGAAGAAGAAAGAGAGGCCTCGAGTGAGGTTAAGTCTGTGAAGGCTGATGGTAGGAAAATAGGCCGAGGTGGGTGCAACTATAAGTCCTTCAAGGGCTGTGACCCGCTGAAACTGACTGGTTTGGGAGACGCAATCGCTACCCTTCAATGGATAACCAGCATGGATAAAATTATCCGCATTAGCGAGTGTTGTCCCGATCAAGCTATCGGTTATGCCACCCAATCGTTTGAAGAAGAGGCGATGTATTGGTGGGAGTCGGTTGAGCAGATGAAGAGTCGAGAGAAGATTAAGGCCATGAGGTGGGACGATCTGAAGGAGCTAGTTATGAAGAAATTCTATGCTGACGCCGAAGTTGAGAGGGCGGAGATGAAGTTCCTGAACTTGAAATCTGGGATGATGACACATCGTGAGTACACCATAGAGTTCAACCGAATATCTCGGTTGGTACCCGATATGGTCAACACTGAGGCTAAAAGGATCAAGTGCTATGTGAGGGGATTGCCACAGAGAGTCCGCACGCTAGTCAGGACGAGTAAACCTGCTACCTTTGACTCTGCTATCGAGCTCGCAGAGATGGTTTATGCGGACCTGGCTGCGGATGATATTATGGTGGAAGAAGAGAAGAAAGATAAGAAGTGGGTCAATGTTAAACGACCTGGTATCCAGTTGTGGAACTCTAAGGACAAGAAGCAGAAGGTGTGGGAGAGAAATACGTGCAAGACGTGTGGGAAGGTGCACGGTGGAGAGTGCAAGTGGAGTACTGGTTCAGATGTGTGTCACAAGTGTGGAAAGGCTCATGGTGGAGAGTGTAGGCTTGGTACAAATGCCTGTTATAAGTGTGGGAAGGTGGGGCATTATGCTAATGAGTGTGATGTAAAACCCGCATGCTACAAGTGTGGTAAGACGGATCATATGGCAAGGGAGTGTACTGATGGTGGAGCTGTAGGTAGTGGAAAGAAAGATGCCGATCAAGCTAGGCCAAGGACTAGGGCCTATATGCTGACTCAGGAGCAGGCTAAACAGATTCCGGATGTTGTGACTGGTACATTTTCAGTAAACGGTATTTCTTCTTCAGTATTATTTGATTCGGGTGCAAACAAAAGTTTCGTAGCTACACCATTTAGTAAACTAGCTAAAATGAAATGTTGCCGAGTGTCTGAAACTTTTATAGTAGAAACCGCTAGTGACGCTTATGTTAAAATAATGAAAATGGTTAAGAATTGTAAGATAGAGTTAGAGGGACATGAGTTCCCTGTTACCTTGTATGTTATGACCTTAGGAGGATTCAATGTAGTTTTGGGAATGGATTGGTTGTCTGAGTACGAAGCTCAGATAGTGTGTAAGAGTAGGATGATAAGGTTAAAATCCTTGGATGGTAGTGCGGTGACGGTTTATGGTGATAAGGAAAGTTCTGGGCTTAATGTCATTTCGATGATAAAAGCCGAGAGTTTGTTAAGGCGTGGGTGTGGTGCCTACCTGGCGTATGTTGTCAACGCTACGGCCAAGACGAAAGAGATGAAAGATGTACCCAGAAGTATTCCTTGAGGATCTTCCGGGGTTGCCACCGGAGCGAGAGATAGAATTTCAGATAGATTTAGTACCAGGAGCCCAGCCCGTCGCGAAAGCACCTTACCGTCTAGCACCATCCGAGATGAAAGAACTGATGTCCCAACTGCAAGAACTCCTCGACAAAGGTTTCATAAGGCCAAGTGTTTCCCCTTGGGGCGCGCCAGTATTGTTCGTGAAGAATAAGGATGGAAGTATGAGAATGTGCATAGACTATCACGAGTTGAATAAGCTTACGGTAAAGAATAGATATCCTTTGCCAAGGATTGATGATCGGTTTGACCAACTGCAAGGTTCAAGTTGGTTCTCACGAATAGATCTCAGATCAGGCTATCATCAGCTGAAGGTGAAGGAGGCATACATCCCTAAGACAGCGTTCCGAACGCGGTATGGACACTACGAGTTCCTCGTGATGTCATTCGGTCTAACAAATGCTCCTGCAGCATTTATGGACATGATGAATAGGGTGTGTCGGCCAATGTTGGATAAGTCAGTTATTGTCTTCATCGACGATATATTGATTTATTCTAGGAGTGAGTCTGATCATGCAGAGCATCTGAGGGAGGTATTGGAGACTCTGAAGAAGGAGAAGTTGTATGCTAAGTTTTCGAAATGCGCATTTTGGTTGCGAGAAGTGCAATTTCTTGGTCACGTGATTAATCTTGAAGGGATTACCGTTGACCCAGCTAAGATCGAAACGATAACAAATTGGAAGACTCCATAGAATCCGACTGATATACGAAGCTTCTTAGGGTTAGCTGGCTACTATAGGAAATTCATCGAAGGTTTCTCCAAGATAGCAGCACCATTGACCGGTATGACCCGAAAGTCGGTAGTATTCAGTTGGGGTAAGTTTCAGGAAGAAGCTTTTGAGGAGTTGAAGAAAAGACTCATACAAGCTCCAATCCTTACTCTACCCGATGGTGATGAGGATTTGGTTGTTTGTGCAGATGCCTCGCATCAAGGGTTGGGTTGCGTGTTGATGCAACGAGGGAAGGTTATAGCATATGCGTCCAGACAGTTGAAGGTTCATGAGAGCACCTATCCAACGCATGATTTAGAGCTAGCGGCTGTAGTGCATGCTCTTAAGATATGGAGACATTATCTGTATGGTACTAAGTGTACTATTTATACGGATCATAAGAGTTTGAAGTACTTCTTTGAGCAGAAAGAGCTGAACATGAGGCAGAGTAGATGGTTAGAGTTGATAAAGGATTACGACTGCGACATTAAGTACTACCCTGGTAAAGCTAACGTGGTCGCTGACGCACTAAGCCGTAAGAGTGAGGAGGTCCTTGCAACAGTGAAGTCATACAAGCTGATTACGAATTCAAATCTGTTTGATGAAATCATCAAAGTATAGTATGAAGTGTTGGTAGATGAAGGGATAGTGAAGAAAGAAAGGATTTTCGGTCAGAAAGACGAGTTGATGGAAAACACGCATAGTGTTAAGACTAGGTTTGACCGTATGTGGATCCCATGTCATGGAGATCTTAGAGGTCAAATCTTAGATGAAGCTCATAAGTCAAGATATTCGATTCATCCTGGAGCTAAGAAGATGCAACAAAATTTGAAGAGAGATTACTGGTGGCCAGGAATGAAGAATGATGTAGTAGGTTACGTCAGTAAGTGCCTAATTTCCTTGCAAGTCAAGGCAGAACACCAGAAACCTTATGGAAAGATGCAGCCTCTAGAGATACCGGAATGGAAATGGGAACACATCACCATGGATTTCATAACTAAGCTACCTCGTACAGCTAAGCATCATGATACCATCTGGGTGATAGTAGACCGTTTGACCAAAAGTGCTCCCTTTCTGCCTATACGAGAGGCTATCTCGTCAGAAATGTTAGCAAGCTTGTTCATAAAGGAAGTGGTAGCTAAGCATGGAGTGTCGTTATTGATCGTGTCTGATTGAGACACTCGATTCACTTCGAGGTTTTGGAAGAAGTTCAATGAAGCTTTGGGAACGAGATTGAACATCAGTATGGCGTATCATCCTCAAACCGATGGAGGGTCTGAAAGGACGATCCAAACCCTTGAGGATATGCTACGTTCTTGTGTTTTAGACTTTGGAGGAAGTTGGGATGATCATCTGCATCTAGCAGAAGTTCGATCAGATCAAGGCAAGAATGAAAGCTGCTCAAGACAGACAGAAGTCGTATGATGATAAGCGACGACGACCGATTGAGTTTAACGTTGGGGACAATGTGATTCTCAAGGTCTCGCCTTGGAAAGGAATTATCCGTTTTAGAAAGAGAGGGAAGTTGAGCCCGAGGTACATTGGACCGTTTAAGATTATGGATCGTGTGGGTGAAGTGGCTTATAAGCTGGATTTGCCCGAAGAGTTAGAAGGAATTCATTCAACCTTCCATGTTTCTCACCTAAGGAAATGCCTAGCTGATGACACGTCTCATGTGCCATTAATGGACATTGAGGTTGATGAACAGTTGAACTATATTGAACAACCGATCGAGATAGTCGACCGCAAGGAGAAGCTGCTTCGTCACAAGGTTATACCTTTAGTGAAAGTGATATGGAAGCATCGCAAGGGTTCAGATGCTACTTGGGAAGCTGAGGATGAGATGCGCAAGTTTTACCCGAATTTGTTTATGTAATAGTTAGGTTTCGGGGACGAAACCTCTTTAAGGAGGGAAGACTTGTAACATCCTAATTTTGGTTACAATAATAAAATAAATTTCGTTATGTCATAGTGGGTCGTTATCGGTTTAGATAAATAGAATACGAGTTGGGCTAGTGTTGGGTAAATGAATATGGGTTATGGACTTGGGTTAAGAAAGAAAGAAGGAAAGACCATGGGCTTAAGCCCATGATCCATAAATATATAAACCCTTAATCACCATTTAATTCCTCATTTACACATATTCCATACACCACCAAAACACACACTTAAGCTTTCTCTCTAGTTCTCTCACTATCTAAACCAAAACCAAGAAGGAAACCAAGCACCGACCCGAGGTAATGATAG
The DNA here is from genome assembly GCF_021521415.1 of Bidens hawaiensis. Classification (NCBI taxonomy): domain Eukaryota; kingdom Viridiplantae; phylum Streptophyta; class Magnoliopsida; order Asterales; family Asteraceae; genus Bidens; species Bidens hawaiensis. The sequence goes on along the minus strand of NW_027495308.1, from coordinate 41,747 downwards.
TATGATGTTGTTTTAGCTTAAACCCGTTAGATATGGTCACGAAACGACGAGCCGACACCGTTAAACCGTTTAAATCACGAGATCCGGATGGAATCTGGTATAAACCGAACCTTGGATGAGTTTTGGGATCGCCCTAGCTCAGATCTGGATCGAACGAGACGAAAAACGGTGAAAAACGGGGTAAACAACGTTTTTCTGGCCACCGCTAGGTTTTTCGGCACGGCGGCGCTGGAAAGGCGGCTGGGGTATTTAAGGATGTCAGGGAATGTTCCTGACATTCTCTGACAAAACCTAACCCTAATTCGCTACGGGTTAATAACGAATGAGCTTCAATTCGTTATGTGGTTCGTTACGGAAGAACCCTGTATCGTTAGGCTAGTTCTCTAAGGAAGAATAACGAACAGTTGAGCGATTCGTTATGATTTCCATTTCGCTATGAAAGACCACTTCGCTATAAAGTTCAATTCGTTAAGAAGGTCCATAAGTGGTGATTTGTTATGGTATAACGAATCAGAACTCCATTCGTTATAGAATTCTAATTCGTTAAAAGACTGAATAACGAATCTGATAACTAGATAACGAACTGAAGTTTAATAAAATGACAGAATGGTCCTTGGACTTAGAAAAATGAATGAATTAATTACAATCCTAATGGAAAATGTGTTACGACAGTTAATGGAAATAAACTTTTTCCAAGCTGACCTGGCCCCCGGACCCCCGCTCGTTGAGGGTAATAATTAGATTAGAAACGCGAGATGAGTAGTGATAGTTAACTGATGCATGTAATTATTATACAGTTAGCCGTGCCCAACTGAAGAAGGGAATAACAATTAACGGTGAACGTAACCGACTTCTGGTGAGTTTCTAGCCCCATTCCTTGTTATGTTTTCAGGGCTGTGTGCATACTCGATGTGATTAGTTAATACACTTATCCTAAGTGATAAGTGTATGCCATATATGTATTATGTGAAATGTATGAATGGTTTCTTGTCAATACATGAACAATCTTCGGAATTGCATGTATTGCCAGGAAATGGTTGATGTTATATGTATGTTGTAAGATGATGAATGAATGATGTATGTATGAAACTTACGATTATGTATATAGAAAAGTATGTTAAAAAGGTATGGAAGAAAGGGTACCGGACCCTAACAATATCCGAGGATGAAGGGTACCGGACCCTAACAATATCCGAGGATGAAGGGTACCGGACCCTAATAATATCCGAGGATGGAGGGTACCGGACCTTAATAATATCCGAGGTATGTAGGGCGAATGCTCTTTATAACGTAAGGTTAGATATGTATGTGTATGAAAGATTGATGGACAGGTTAAGTATGTAATGCGTACCTACGGGCACGTGTATGTGTATGTAAAGTAAGTTATGTGATTAACTAGAACTCACTCAGCGTAGCTGACTTTTAGTATGTACGCGGGCAAATAGGTTGAGGCAGTTCGCATGATTGAAGACACATGGCATGGAATCGAAGATACTGGCATCTCGAAGAAATGTTGTGATGTTTTAAAGACTATGTTTCATGTTTAAATAAATTTGAATGTTTCTTAAGACAAGATTTGACAGTTTTGTAAGATATTATGGTTGAATTTTTATGTTCCGCGTAAAGTTTTAATTAACTCTGATATTTAGAACTGTGTTTATGAGTAAATCCAACACCAAAGTAGGGCTACCGGTAACGGGGCCTTACAGGACAACACCCAAGAATGCAACAGGCCAGACACCATTCTCATTGGTATTTGGCTCAGAGGCAGTATTTCCTACAGAAATGGTGATTCCTACAGCAAGAACGAGCTTCCGTGATCCTGAAGCCAATGAAGAAATCCTTCTTGAAAACTTGGATACTGTAGAAGAACTCAGAGACCTAGTCAAAATCAGAATGGCAGCTTATCAACAAAGGGTAGCTGGGGCATACAACAAAAATATAAGAATCAGAAGATTTCAAGAAGGAGATTTAGTTTTGAGGAAAGCCTTCCAAAATACTACCAATCCGGCTAATGGAAAGTTAGCACCCAAATGGGAAGTATCTTATCAGATCGAGTCGGAGGCAGGAAAGGGGGCATATCATTTTCTCACAATGGAGGGTAGCAGATTAACAAGAGCATGGAATGCTATCCATCTCAAAAAAAATTTTTCTGATCAGGATCCAGTATCCTGAGAGGATATATTATCCTTAAAGGATCTAGGATCCCAAAATCGGTAATATCTATCTGATCAATTATTCTTTTTAAATTTCTATTATTGATTTAAGGACAATATATTCTTAACATTTTATCTTTTCCAAGTTTTGAGTAACAATGCAGGATTATGATGTTATACTTAATGCTCAAGAGGTTGGCCACCTCTCCTTTACATTCGAGGTATTATCCTATTTCCCTTTGCCAAGCCCACGTTTGGATATGACCCCCGATGGTCATATCCTCTAAGGTTTAAAGGTTTTCACCTTTCTTATAAATAGAGTTTCTACACTCTCGCCTGGAGCGCACGTTATCCAACATATAGTTCGAGGCAGCAGGACCAGTACACGCTTAGTGGCTGACAATTTCGTTGCTTTCGGCTGTATGGAGGATCCTACGAATTATGGTAGACGTACCATACCACCGGTTTATAACGTTTTCACGTTATCTCAAGACAAAGGTTTCTAACATTTTCATGTTAGCTAAGGTTTATAACGTTTTCACGTTATCTCACGTTTGGGCGAGTCCCCAGTTTAACATTAGTTTGAGCTTGTCCCCAATATTTGGGCTTGTCCCCAGTTTAATATCATTTTGGGTTTGTCCCCAGTATTTAGGCATGTCCCCAGTTCACGGGCTTGTCCCCAGTTGCACGGGCTTGTCCCCAGTTAATTTTATGGGCTTGTCCCCAACTTAATGGGTTTAATCCCACTAACACTATAAATTGTTTACAACAGATTTTCTAAGTTCATTGTGAGGATCAAGATTTTAAGGATCCAGAATTCTAAAGTTATTCCTTCAAGGATTATTGAGAGTTCAGTACTTATGGTAACTTAGGTCTACCTAGACCTTCTGGTATGATATCTATTAATGAATTTATGTATTATCTTAGTTGCAATAATTTTGGATATTTCAACTTAAAAGGTTATTCCTTTGAAGATATTTTATTACAAAAGTTTTTACCTAATTTTAAGGATACTTTATCCTAAAATTTGTCCTTTAAGGATCTTCTGTCCTTAGTAATTTTCATAAGGATTTTATATCCTAAAAATCTTTTACTCAAGAATATTTTTCAAAACTATCAAAGATGCTAAATTTATATCAAACAGACTTGTAAAAATAAACAAAAGACAGATAGTCAAAAGATTTATATTAATTAAAATAAGCCACCAGGACTTATCCAAAATTCTTAACCCGGACTTCACCATACAAAAGATGGACTATGTCACACCCCAACCTAAGGCGGAATGCCGGGGCGTGAACTGATTGCCACAGCTCTCAAGGTACTATCATGCGATATTTAAATGACAATATCTATTAATTAAATTCAATTATCAATGAATCAAATACAAATAAGTACATAATTCATACAAAAATACAAATTTGATATTTCTTGATTAAAATATTTTTCTAACTAAATTCTTCACTAAGTCTTCACTAACCTGCATTAAATTTTACGATAACCTGCATATGCGTATAAAATAGAATATTTGTCAACAACACATGTTGAGTAAGTAAAAACTAGTTTAAGATACAACAGTATTAGTATATAATAAATAAAGAAAGATGCAAACTGTTCCTGTGAGATAAACTGTTAAGCCATAGCACATAACAATCAAACAAACCATAACATATAAGCAAGCAATCAAACCATAAAGAAAGAAAACCATAAAGAAAGCAAACCATAAAGAAAGGGCTCAACCAATCCATATAAATGGACATTGGTTACCAAAGCAAGGACTAAACCGTTGCCATAAAAATGGACATCGGTTGCCGAAGTAAGCATATAGCGTTTAAGTAAAGCAAGTAAACAAATAGCAAGTTAAGCATAAACTGATATACACACAAGGATTAACAGTTGCGGTTTTGAATATTATATAATAGATAAATATATAAGATACACATATGTCCCCAAAAAGATTTAAAAATAAGTAAAAAGGGGAGTGATTACTCACCTTAGTAGTAAATAAGCAAGAGATAATGATTCAACAAGAAAGATAAAGGTAGATCAAGCTCTTCAGGAAAAACGACGAGATATCCTAATAAAGAATAGTTACGGAAATTAAATATGAATTCAACAATGCTCATAAAGCTATATAGAGGTTCGGGATTAGATGATCGAGTACATTCTAACGAAAGTTAAATATTACTTTAGTTTATTACTAATTTTATTAAATAGTGTGTTTTGTTATCCAAGTTTTATCGTAAATAACATGTTTATTTAAAATGCATAAAAATACTTAAATAAATATTTATAAAAGTTTTATAGTCTACATAAAGAGATTTGTTTCTCTAAATCTAAAAATACATTAAATGTATTTATATATTGTTAACCAAGATTTCTTTTAAATAGATGTTGTAAATAATAAATAATAATATTTACGTAAATTATAATCTTTTTATAATTCATTTGGATTTATACAATATGTTAAATAACGGGATATTCGAAATATATATATTAAAAACCTTTATTATATTTTAAATATCGATTTTATATACATATATATAGTGTTTAACCAAAGTTCGGATAAAAGACTAGTTTAAATGTCGGTTTTTAATGAAATAATGTTTATCAAATAATTAATACCTTTATTATGAAAACTTTAATATCTACGCACATATTTATATAGTTTTACAAAGGTTCAGAAAAACAACTAGTCAGTGTGCTGGTTTTAACAAAATAGGAATTTATTTATATTTACTATATTATTAATATGATTTAAGTGATTTAAATATATTGATATATATTATAAACTAAATAATACTAAAAAGAAAATAAAAACAAAAACATCGCTTCTGGAGGGACTCGAACCCGAGCCCTCCAGCCCAGATACTCAATTCACAGCCACAAGCCAACTGATCTAGAGATGATCAGTTGGTAACACTTCAGAAAGAAAAGTATATAATATGATAGACAAATAAACCAATTAACCTAAAACCCTAATTCGATCAATCCGATAAACCTTTATACATTGGATCAATTAAGGTTAGGGTTAACGTAGAGAGGATCAAAGTGATCAGACCCATATGATTCATTACCTCAAAACGATTACCAGACGCGGCTTAATGATTATAACAATTGACGGCACAAAGACGATGACGAACAGGACGTTGCGGGGTGGTATGATCAGATTAAGTATAGGGGTTTTGTTTGCGATGCATAAGTGATTGTGCAGATGGTTTTAAGTGAGAAATTGTGATCGCTAGAAGGTATTTTAACGATTTAGTTTGAGGACGGTTGTTAATAAAATCGGTTCGTATCATAAACGATCTTGCTTTCCTAATTGTAGACGTCGGTGAGCTCATTATAGCATGAGGAATCATAAGCATAAATAAATTCCTAGTTTAGGGCGAAGGTTAAGGTTCAAGCTACTTAAACGGGTCAAGGGTTAGGGTTTGGTTACGGGTTTAGGGTTAATGGGTTATGGGTTAGCAACATAATTGCAGTTTGATCCTTGTAGTATGAAGGTGGAAACACTAAGAGGTTAAAGTTTAAGTTTGGATTAATTTTGTCAAAATATGAAAGTTATAAATATGTTTTATAAAATTAATTAAATAATAATATAATAATAGTTAAGTTATTCAATAACCGCGGTAACATTCCCCGAACATCGAAATGGGTCGGTTTTTTACTAAAAATATGAATTTTAAAAAGTCTGAGTTGTTACAGACTATCCATCCGGGTTAAGTGAGTACTACTAACTGTTCATGAGTGTAGGAAAATTAAAAATAGGGGCAAAAAAGACTTCATCCCCACAAACAGAGGATCCATCCACCTTTGTCACCCCCGTAAATTGTCTTAAGGATCATGGATCCTTTACCCTAGTTACTACTGCTTATTACAAACCAAAGTAATTGTTCAGAAAAACATCAACACGAAATAAAAAGGTGGGCTCGGGCCTTGTCTTTTGTATCCTTCATCGCCCACCTAAGCTGCATCTTCACCCTTAGCAGCACCTTCTCCCTTGCCAGCTTCAGCCACCTCCTTGATGCCACTAGTCCCAGCCTCGGTATTTTCAGCCATCTCATCATCGTCCTCACCACCAAGATCATCAAGGGCAGCCTTCCACTTTTCCACATCCCAAGTCGTCTTTTCAAAATCAGGATCACCGGCCTCCTTCGCCATCTTGATCCGTGCTTGGAATACCGACCTGGCAGCCCACACCTTGGCCTCATCTGTAGCCTGCTCCACTGCCTCTTGACGATTGGCTTCGGCTAAGGATAGCTGATCCTCCAACTGTTTTTTCTCTTTGGAGAGCTGGATCATGGCCTCGTCCTTGGCGACCACGGCTTTCCCTAGCCCTGACAGCTTGTCACTCATTTGGCTGATAGTCTTTTCATAGTGCTCTTTGAAAGTACTCATAGCCTACATACAACAAAGCAATCAAAGTCAGAAGGATATTGGATCCTGCAACTTAAAGTATCATGATATAGGATACTTACAGAGAGGACAATGTCATAATGGGTCTCGGGATCTGAGGACCTCTTTCTTTTGGAAGCAGCGGACTTGGCCCTGGTCGTCGCGGTCTTGGGGTCAGAGCTAGTGCCTGCCTTTGAAGCCTCTTTCTTGACAACAGGAGAGGTGACCATACAATCAATGTCTTCTAGGGAGAACTTGCCGGCTGATTTCTGGGATTTCTTGGCGCCTGAAAAGGAAAAAAGTTAACAGATAAGTTTTCTTATTCTAATTTTATTTATCTTAAAATTATTAACTTACTTGACATGCTGGAACCTGAGGAGATATCACAAAAAGCTTCAATAAAACGGGCTTGGAAGGTTCTAATCTCGGTATCCAGTGCTAGGAACCGCTTTGTCTTTTGTTCTGTACCAGGTAACTTGCCCAAAGAAGCAAAGTTGTCAACTGCAAACAAAAAGGAAGATTCAGAATTAAAGTTAAAGCATCAAGGATCATGCTATTTCTTAAGGATCCAGGATCCTACCCTTTCTAACCCACTTTGAAGGGAGATCAACCCCTCCTGGTATTGAGTCACGTTTTACGAAGAAAAACTGATTCCTCCACAAGGAATCATTTAAAGTGACTTTTAGTATCGGGTGAGGTTGCCGAGGCTTGGATTTGAAGATAAATCGAGCAGGACCGTGGGTAGTGAGGGTGTACAAGTGTGATAACTCTGGAAGACCAAGCTATTTTTAGGAAATATTTCGTTTTTTTTATAAAATATTGTTAGGACATGAATTTTATGCTGAGGATCCTGAATCCTTGACTATCTTATGGATAGATTATCCTTGAGATATGTATCAGGTTATAAAGGATCAATGATCCTCGGTATTATTTGTTTACTAATGATTGTGTTTAGTATGGTGATGTGTTAGACATGTATAACAACTCTAAGAGCCAGTTTGCTATACAAGACATTTGTAGCATATGGTCAAGATTTTACGAAGAAAAACTGATTCCTCCACAAGGAATCATTTAAAGTGACTTTTAGTATCGGGTGAGGTTGCCGAGGCTTGGATTTGAAGATAAATCGAGCAGGACCGTGGGTAGTGAGGGTGTACAAGTGTGATAACTCTGGAAGACCAAGCTATTTTTAGGAAATATTTCGTTTTTTTTATAAAATATTGTTAGGACATGAATTTTATGCTGAGGATCCTGAATCCTTGACTATCTTATGGATAGATTATCCTTGAGATATGTATCAGGTTATAAAGGATCAATGATCCTCGGTATTATTTGTTTACTAATGATTGTGTTTAGTATGGTGATGTGTTAGACATGTATAACAACTCTAAGAGCCAGTTTGCTATACAAGACATTTGTAGCATATGGTCAAGATTGAAGACTAAGCTAAAGCAAGAAGTAAGAGCAATTGTTGAGTACTAGAAGACAAGATATGTTATTCTTGAAGACGTGCTTGCATCAATTATCCTCATGGAGTATTTTCTAGCTGAAGTATGAATCCAGGATCCTTATCCAACATAGTTATTGATGAATGATTTCGTATAAAGATTGATGTTTAAATAACCTCAACGGCTCCTAGACTTAGTCTACCGCTTATTTCGTCATTAAACGTCTGCTAGCACATGGTCAAATAGCACGATGGAAGAAAGTGGAAGACTAGCGAGATTATAGGGCATAGTTGTTAGTTTGTTGTATGTATTTTTCTTTATATACGGAGTCGAGATCAACATTAGAACACACACAATTTCACGTAATATAGCTGCTAAAATATTTTGTACTCACACATATAGCATTCGTTGATCATCAACTCCACAACACTTGTAACCATCTTTTACTATCAATAAACTTGATGGTGATAGTTTTCACCGTCCGAGGGTTTTTTGTGCCGGAGATTATTATAATCATGTACCATCCGACCAAAGATTACATTGTTAATACTTGACCGAAGCAATTCGACCAAAGATTACTTTGCTAATTTTTGACCGAAGTAAGATTATCATAACCAAGGGTTTTTCCCTCGTGATCAAATCATCGTGTTCACCAAGATTTCGGTTATACATTCGCTTTTATCGTGTTAGCACTATTCCTCACTTGACAGATTTGGATATATTATCCTTAACTGATTTTTATCCAAAACAAATACTATAACCAATTTTGAGTTTAAACAGAATTAAATAAAATCCTATAATTAAATATTGCCAAATATAAAACTTACCAACTCACACTAATTTGGGTTTCAGTGTCTCTAAATTTCAATATAATTCGTTATATTATAATTTATATAGACATTATGTAGTCTCAAACAAATACAACAGATTATATTTTGTTAACTTATTAGGTTATGTTTAAAATGTTGTTTTTATTATAACTTTTCTTAATTTTAGTCAAACAAATTAGAAACTCATTTTAGGTAGGTATATGAGTGGTCCAACTCATATGACTTTAGGAAATAAATTCAAATTAAAAAATCATTTTAACCAAAATTAAACATATTTTTAGGAGATAATTTCGTTTTTTAAATTACAAACTCATTTTTAACCAAAAATAAATATTTTTAGGGAACGGTTTCAAATTATTTTTATATCACATAATATCAAATTTAACAAATCACACTATTTCCGGTTTCAATATCTTTAATTTTAATAAATTCGTTATATTGACATTATGTATATCGTTTTTTTTATATGTTATGTTTTTTAGAAAATGATGTAGTAAAAAAGAAATACAACATCAAAATTTAAGGTTACGTTTAAAATGTTGTTTTTATTATAATTTTTCATTTGCATAGTCAATCAAATTATAAACTCATTTTTAAAAAAAATATGAGTGGTCAAACACATAGGACTTTAGGAAATAAATTCAAATTAGTAACTCATTTTAACCAAAAATTAAAGATATTTTTACGAAATATTTCGTTTTTATTTAAAATAGTATAACCAATTTTGACTTTAAATGAATATTGCCAAATTTAAAACTTAACACACTTCCTGTTATTTGGGTTTCAATATCTCTAAATTTCAATATAATTAAAAATATCCCGTATTTTTAGTATTATTCAATTATCCCATAATTTTAGGGGAATAATTAAATAATGTTTTCAACACTATATATATCATATAACCTTATGTCATCTACTATCTCACATACTCACAAAAACCAACTTCAGAACAACTATGGCAAACAACAACAGGTTAGTATGTTTTTTTTTTCATATTATTCCCATTTGTATTCCTTATCTATTACTTTCAACTATTTTATATGCTTATATGATTGTTAATTTCAATACAGATCGGTCGGTGACAAGAACATCATTTTGCTGAATCAACTTCCCTCATCAAAGGACTGTATAGAAGACTCAATCATCAAAGTGCGTGTAATCCGACTTTGAGAAAATCACATTCTTGATAAACCCGAGCAACTAATCTCAATGGACATGGTCTTAATTGATGAAGAGGTATGTTATGTTATGTGTCTACAAATATATGTGTTAGTTTCATTATATTTTCATTTATATTGCCTTTATAAATTGATATTAATTCATTTTATATGCTAGGGAAACATGGTCCATGGGAGCATACTTAAAAAATTTATATAAAAGTTTGATAGATATTTAGTTGAAAATGCATGTTACATCATAAAGAATGTTTCGGTTGGTGACTACGGTACTAAATACAACTATGTGGATAATGACAAAAAGGTCAATCTATTCTTCAAGTCAACTGTTACACCTTGTGAATATTTTGGTGGCGATTTACATGGATTCAAGTTTCAAAGCATTGATGATCTTATTGACATGGTTGAAGGATATATATACATTTCAATGATTTATTATTATTATTATTATTATTATTATTATTATTATGTGTATATGTTATTTCATTTTAGTTATTTCATTGTTTATCTTTTAGATACTTCATTTGATAAAAAAAATGTCTACTATTAATAGGTAAACAACCACTACTATTTAATTGCATCATAGGTAACAGATATGAAGGAACGTACTCAGTTTATACAAATATGATAATATGGTATATATTACTTTTTTAGTCACTCAAATAACCAAGGCAATTAGATTTTTTTTAAATAACTCGATAGTCTTTACTCTAACTTAACTTAATATTAGTGTAACATGTTATCTTTATAGTAATAATGAAAATAGTAGTGGTTGTGAAAATTTGGTGCAAATTTATAGTAATAATGAAAATCTGGGTTAGAAGTTTTCATTATGGTCCTTTTTAGTATTAGTATATTTGATACTTAACACAAGAATAATTTTTCGATCAAAATCAAAGAAAGAAAAACTATAAATCAAAACCGAAGATAATTCATGTACTATTTGTTTCGGTTACTTGATTTCAAACAGTAAAAGAAATTGTGTAATATCTATTTGTTTTGGTCAATGAAATTTGTAAAATTTCATCTAAAAGCTTTGAAGTAATATATTGCAACTGGTCAATCTAAAAGCTTTGAAATATAATTTTGTGATTTCTAAAATTATATTATATATATTTGTCTTTCTATATGGATATTTTTTGTGGATTTGTGAGTAACATTGTCTATATATGTGTAACACGACAATAAACACAAGTTTAAATTTTTTAATGCACAAAAAATACCAACATATTTGTTTTTTTATTGTCTAAATTGTTTTGGAACTTACTTATGACTGTCATAACTTATTTCTAATCTAATTTTTGCAATATAGATGTGATTGGTTGTGACAATCGTCAATTTCAGGTTAACTCCGTTAACTCAACTCCGTCAATTCAAACTTAAGATCACTAAATCTATAACGCACACTTCATTACATTTAAACTAGGGTTTAAATGACGCTTAACACTTACTACATGTGTAGTCTTTCGGGATTTGCACCGAAACGCAAACAAGTTGACGCAAACGATTGAGGAATAAACGAAAAACGTCAACATGATAATTATGTGATAATTATGTGTTAACATATGTGTTACTTGATTATATTGTGTGTAATGCTAAACAAGAAACAAGAACTAAGTTAGTTAAATTAGAAAAACAACACTTGAAAGTAGAGGGACTTGAGTTTAACTTGTGTGTCTATGAATATAACCTTAAAAATTAAACCCTAACTATTATTATTATTAATCCCAACCCGATCGGCCCCCCCTCCCCTTTGCTCCTTGCTGCCGTCGACTTCCACACACACATACATCAAGAAATCAAGTGTTTAATCCAAGAACTAGGTGCTGGGAAGGTATAATTGATCATCCTTTACATCCTTGTAGCTTAATTTTGATGTTTGTTGGGTTAACCACAAACCCTAGACCTGCCGATTTTGTGTATGTAGATAGCTAACATGATTGTGGTTGATTGAATGATGATTTGATAAGTAGATTGAATCTTGTTGCATGTTGATTGTTGTGTCTTTGATTTGAGTTCAAACACAAACCCTAATCAAGTATGTAATATGTAATTGATGTGTATGAATGGTGTTTATGGAGTCTAGAGGATTATATGGATGCATGATAGTTCATAGATTGTTATTATGTTGAGTTTGGATGCAAACAGATTCTGGACAGAATGTGTATACGATGTTTAAGTGACTGTAACGAAGTGTAAACCTGAAAGTTGGTTGAGATTGTGGGTACTGCAGTAAACTAGGTTGAGTCTAGTTTCTATAAAGTATAAGTTTGTAATTTTTGGACAAGTAGAAGTTAACTTTTATGATTTTACAAAAACGTTGTGCAAAGCTGAGCTGTTAGACCTGCTGTTAGGTTATGTTGTAAATGTTATATCTCATGAACTACGAGACCAATTGGGTTAGTTCCACTTCTGGAAGTTGACTCATTGAGTTAGGAACCTAACCCAAGTGGTCTTGCATTTATTGGATTTTTCGTTTAACGTGAATTGCAAATAACATTATGTTGTGCATGAATCTGACTGTTATGAGTTTGCTGTAATGATTTGATGATTGTGAGAAAACTATTAGGAATAAAAATGTAATAAAATATGTTCTGGAAACCTAAGACATATTTGCTTTTGTGATGATTTTTGGTAAATTAATTGAGTTGCTATGATCGGTGAAATAGTACAATATTTCTAGTAGGATTTCTGTCTCGGTGAAAATAGCTGCTGAGTTTTTGTGAAAATGCATGAAATATGATACTTGCTAATTTATTATCGTGTTTTGACCAAAATGCCCTTACGGAGAATAATTGCTAGTAGTGTACGTTATGAATACATGACACGTATATGATTGCTTACACATGTAACGTATCACAAATACATAGTTAAAGTCACACACGATTCACAAACGAAACACGAAACATGTTATGTGCATAGGTATTGTGTGCCGGGTCTAGAGACTCGATAATATTCCGACACTTAGAAAAATCTCTTTGTTGTTTTAGAACGTTAGAGAGAGTTTTTCGGTGACGCGCATCTTGGTGATTTATTTTGGGAAATTCTTCGCAAACAGTTAGTTTCACTTTCCCCTCTTTAAACTGTTTTCAAACGCTTTTCACTTGGGGGAGATAACATACTCCACAACGCATTTAAGATTTTGTTATAAATTATATATCACTTGTAAAGGCTAAGTGGCAAACGAAATATTTGAAGTCCTACACATCGAACCGGTTAATATTTAGAATAGCGAGTCACTGTTGAGTAGTACTACTGGGTTTGACAAACCCCACCCAACGCTAAACTCGACTGGAGGTCGAGCGGGTGTAATTTTGGCTAACACGTACCATGGTCTGGAGGACCTGGTGACAAGGCACTTACTAAATGAGTCAGCTTCGGTGTCGAACACTTAGTAATACTTGTTGTATAGATTAGCTACCTATCGATATATAATTTGACATAACACTATCTGGTAACGCAAAACGCCGTAACGTGGTTACGCAAAACGCTTAACGCAAAACGCTTAACGCAAAACGCTTAACGCAAAACGCCGTAACGTGGTTACGCAAAACGCATAACGTAAAACGCTGAACGCAAACGCTAAACGATTTATTTTATATAACTTGTGAACTCACCAACCTTGTGTTGACACTTTTAGTATGTTATTCTCAGGTAGCCGAGGCGGGCGCGCGGTTTAGGAACATGCATTGTTTGAAAACGCTTTTGTCCTGCAAACTTATTTTTAACGATTATCTTTGGTTTTAAGTCGTCCCGCGTGACGCAACTTTTGACTAAAGGTTTTTACGCTTCCGCATTTAATTACTCGTAAACGTTTTTCATTGTTTTGAAACTTTATTTTATGGTTTGATTATAACTGATGATTCCGATCCTGTTAGTTCACACCCTCTGACGGTAAAACTCCGTTAGTGGATTTTGAGGGTGTGACAGATTAGTATCAGAGCCATTGGTTATAGCGAACTAGAAGCTACATGCATACTAGACTATAACCGCGACGACCCATTAGTTATAATGATACGCACTGCATAGGTTTGTGTAGTCTTGTAATCTTATCTCTTTACCTCTTTCACTCATACGCGCGCGCATACACGGCTTACCTGTAGGAATGTCGACGCCACCCTCATCATCATCCGATTCGATGACGCATGCTCACGGGAAGCTCCCGCACCGAAGAGGTACCGCCTATCCGGAGGCATTTACGAAAACGACGTTAGCTGGGATTGGTACCCTAACATGATCAGACGTATGGTCTATCGCGAACAAGTTCCCCCGTTACCTCACCCGAACCACCCTGCTTATCCCAACACCCTGCCACCCATAACCGAACCTGTAGAGAGAGTTCTCGCAGCTGTTGTTTCATGCTTGGAGCGTGACGTGGGTTACATGCGCTATACGAGGGAGAACGTTTCCAGAATGTTAAAAGACGGAACCGAAACTAAGGAGGAGATTGCCCGCATGGCAGCGGCAATGAAGGAAATGCGAGAGGCTAGTGATCAGCAAATGAAGGTTATGATGAAGATGCAAGCCGATATGATAGACTTGCAAGAGCAACTCCAAGAAGCAAGGACCCGAACTGAGATAGCGTTGGAGCGTTGCGATGTCTTGCAAATGCAACTTGCTCAGAACGCAGCCGAACCTGAGGCAGAGCCTGAGGCCGAGCCTGAGGCGGAGCCTGAGGCCGAACCTGAAGAAGATCCCGAAGAGGAGCCTGAGGAAGATCCTGAGTAAGATCCCGAGGAGGAACCTGAAGAAGAACCGGAGGAAGAACCGGCTGAGGAGGAGGCACACTCAGAGGTGTCCTCAGATGACGACATCTAGTAATGATGACACTTAGATGGAGGGGTTGTCTCCATCCGAACTATTATTTTTCTATGATTTTTAAGGATTGATTGGAAATACTTTGTAGCGAATACAATGGTTTTAATCATGAACTTTTATTTAGACTAATATGTGGTTGTGATGTGATGTTGTTTCTTGTTTCTTTCTTGCCTATCTTTTTATTACATGTATGGTGTGTTATATATGAAAGAAAAATTCATGTCTAACAATTTATACTGTGATTCTAGGAAATGGCTGGAAGAAACGCTGGACGAGGACGTGGTAACATCAGCTTGACTGCAGCTGAACTCCAAACTCTGCTGAACGACCATGTTGCGGCCGCTTTAGCCGCACACGTTCAGATTCAAGCTGGAGGTCCGAGTGGAACGTGTACCTTCAAGAACTACCTTGACTGCAAGCCCAGTACGTTTAAGGGCACTGAGGGAGCTATAGGCTTCCTGCGTTGGGCTGAGAAGGCTGAGTCGGCATTTGAGATATGCAATTGTCCCCCTGCCAGTGGGGTCAAATTCGCTGCTGGGACACTTGAGGATTCCGCCCTCACTTGGTGGAATTCAAACGTCCAGATCCTTGGGTTGGAACTGGCTAACGCGATGAACTGGGAGGAGTTCAAAAACATGACGCGAGAGGAGTATTGTCCGAGAGAAGAGATTTCAAAGTTAGAATCAGAATTTTGGTCGTTGAAGATGGTGGGTTGGGAAATCGAAGCCTACACTACTCGTTCGCACGAGTTGGCTGTGATGTGTCCGCGGATGGTGGATCCGCCGAGCAAGAGGATAGAAATGTACATTGATGGATTAGCACCGCAGATTCAGGGCATGGTGACGTCTTCCAGGCCAGCCACGATCCAACAAGCGATCCGTTTAGCTCACAAACTGACGGATCAGGCTGTGACCCAAGGTGCGCTACCACCTAGGGGTTTGACCGTTAAAGCCCGTGACAACCAGAGTAACGACAATAACAGCAACAGCAACCCGAACAGCGGGAAGAGGAAGTTTGATAACACCAGATCTTCATCCTCGAACCTCCCACCGCAACAACACTACCATAAGCCCGAATTCACTTGGAGCTTTAACACTCAGAATCACAACAACAACAACAACGGTAGCGGGCAGGTTTCGAGTGGATATGCTGGGAAATACCCAAAGTGCAACAGGTGCAACTATCATCATGTTGGCCAGTGTGACCGTGCCAAGTGTCAGAGATGCGGAAAGATGGGTCACCAAGCGAAAGAATGTAGAGGAGACCTTGCGGCAAAGGGTGCTCCTAAGCCACCTATGACGACGAAAGGATGCTTTGAATGTGGGCAGGAAGGTCATTTCAGAAAAGATTGCCCCAAGCTGAAACAAAATGACAACAATGGGGGTAATGGAAGTGGCAGTAATGGTGGAAGCAATGGCAAGGGAAGAGCGTTTGTGATTGGGTCGGGTCAAGCCCGCAATGATCCGCACGTGGTGACTGGTAAGTTCCCTGTAAACGATTGCTTTGCTTCTGTATTGTTTGACACTGGAGCTGATAGGAGTTTTGTGTCGAAAGCCTTTAGTCAACTCTTAGATGTAACTCCAATTCCGTTAGATGCTAAGTTTCCTGTTGAATTAGCTGACGGTAAGACTATAGTAACGACTCATGTACTTGCGGGATGTAAGTTAAAACTGTTAGGTCATGTCTTTGATATCGACCTTATTCCTTTTACGCTTAGTAGTTTCGATGTCGTTGTCGGCATGGACTGGTTACCCGAGAACCGAGCGGAGATTATATGCCACGATAAGATAGTCCATATTACCACCCCTTCCGGCGAGATCATTTCGGTCCGAGGCGAGAGAAGCGGCATGACCACCAGCGTCATTACCCTTATGAAGGCGCAGAAGTATCTACGAAAGGGTCATCCGGCAATTTTGGCGCAGATTGTTGAGAAACCAGCGGAGGAGAAACGAATTGAAGATATACCTGTTGTGTGAGACTTCCCGGAAGTTTTCCCGGAGGATTTGCCCGGACTCCCTCCTATTCGTCAAGTCGAATTTCAAATCGAGTTGACACCCGGTGCAGCACCCATAGCACGAGCCCCGTATCGGCTCGCACCGGCGGAACTTCAGGAGTTGTCCACTCAGTTGCAAGATTTGTTGGATAAGGGTTTTATCCGACCTAGCTCATCGCCGTGGGGAGCCCCTGTCTTGTTTGTCCGAAAGAAAGACGGGACTTTCCGAATGTGCATCGACTACCGGGAATTGAACAAGGTGACGGTCAAGAACCGTTATCCTTTACCCCGAATTGATGATTTGTTTGACCAGCTTCAAGGATTGAGTTACTACTCGAAGATCGATCTGCGATCCGGTTACCACCAACTAAGAGTGCGCGAAGAAGATATCTCAAAGACGGCTTTCAGAACACGGTATGGTCACTACGAGTTTTCGGTTATGCCTTTTGGCCTAACCAACGCACCAGCCGTATTTATGGATCTCATGAATCGAGTATGCAAGGCGTACCTCGACAAGTTTGTGATTGTTTTCATCGATGATATTCTCGTCTACTCCAAGAACGAGACTGACCACGAAGATCATTTAAGGGTAATTCTGGAACTATTGAAGAAGGAACAACTGTATGCTAAACTCTCGAAATGTGAATTTTGGCTTCGCGAGGTTCACTTTTTAGGACATGTGATCAACGAGAATGGTATCCATGTCGATCCCGGTAAGGTAGAGGCCATCAAAAACTGGGAAGCACCTAAGACTCCGACTAAGGTGCGACAATTCCTAGGACTGGCCGGCTACTACCGGCGTTTCATCGAGGGATTTTCAAAGATTGCTCAACCCCTCACCGCTTTGACTCACAAGGGCACTAAGTACAATTGGGGTGACGCGCAAGAATCCGCTTTTCAACTGTTGAAAACCAAGCTTTGTAGCGCCCCTATTTTAGCCCTCCCCGAGGGAACGGAAAATTTTGGGGTACACTGTGACGCATCTATACAAGGTCTCGGTTGTGTGCTGATGCAACTTGAGAAGGTTATAGCCTACGCCTCTCGACAACTACGGGTTCACGAGAAGAATTACACGACCCACGATTTGGAACTCGGAGCTGTGGTGTTTGCTCTTAAGATATGGAGGCATTACTTGTACGGTACCAAGTTTACCATTTACACCGACCACAAGAGTCTCCAACATATCTACGATCATAAGGAGCTGAACATGCGACAACGTCGTTGGGTCGAGCTGCTCAAAGATTATGATTGTGCCATCAAGTACCACCCTGGCAAGGCCAATCTGGTGGCCGACGCCCTCAGCAGAAAAGAAACAGATAAACCCAGACGGGTGAGAGCATTGCAACTCACGATTCATGCCAGCTTACCCGATCAGATTCGCGATGCGCAACTTGAAGCTTTGAAAGATGATAATCTTCCATCGGAACTCATGCGGGGCATGAACAGGCAACTTGTAACCAGATCGGACGGGGTCCGATATTTTGAGAACCGGATTTGGGTTCCACGATACGGAGAGTTGAGAACTCTAGTGATGGACGAAGCTCACAAGTCCCGATATTCTATCCACCCTGGCTCAGATAAAATGTATCATGATTTAAAGGCACTTTACTGGTGGCCGAACATGAAAGCCGACATTGCCACCTACGTGAGCAAATGCTTGACTTGTGCCAGAGTCAAGATAGAATACCAGAAACCATCTGGTCTACTGCAACAACCGGAACTCCCAATGTGGAAATGGGAACACATCTCAATGGATTTTATTACGGGTTTACCTAAGACACCGACGGGATGCGATACCATCTGGGTGATCGTTGACCGGTTGACTAAATCGGCACACTTCCTAGCAATTAAAGAAACGGACAAAATGGAAAGACTGACTCGTGTTTACATGAAGGAAGTAGTGTCTAGATACGGAGTGCCTGTCTCAATCATTTCTGATCGAGATTCTCGTTTCACTTCGCACTTTTGGAAGTCGCTGCAAAGCGCACTAGGCACCCGTCTCGATATGAGTACAGCATACCATCCTCAGACGGATGGGCAAAGTGAACGGACTATTCAGACCTGGAGGATATGTTGCGTGCATGCGTTTTGGATTTCGGAAAAAGTTGGGAACCCCACTTACCCTTGGTAGAGTTTTCGTACAATAACAGCTACCACGCAAGTATTAAGGCAGCGCCGTTTGAAGCGCTGTACGGACGGAAGTGTCGATCACCACTCTGCTGGGCAGAGGTGGGTGACAGCCAAATCACTGGTCCGGAACTGGTACTCGAAACTTCGGAAAAGATTGTTCAAATCCGAAATCGCATGGCAGCAGCACGAGATCGCCAAAAGAGTTACGCAGACAAGCGCCGAAAACCTCTCGAATTTCAAGTGAACGATCAAGTGTTACCCAAAGTCTCACCTTGGAAAGGTGTGGTTCGCTTTGGTAAGCGAAACAAACTCAACCCACGGTATGTTGGTCCGTACCGGATAACTGAGCGCATTGGTCCGGTGGCGTACCGACTGGACCTACCAACAGAACTCAGTGGCGTACACGATGTATTCCACGTATCAAATTTGAAGAAATGCCTATCTGATGAAACCCAAGTAGTCCCTTTGGAGGAACTACAAGTTGATGAACAGTTACGTTTCATTGAGGAACCAGTCGAGGTTTTGGATTGGGAAACCAAAACGCTCAAACACAGCAAAATTCCAATCGTTAAGGTTCGTTGGAACTCGAGACGTGGACCGGAGTTCACGTGGGAACGCGAGGATCAAATGATGAAAAAGTATCCTCACCTTTTTGAAGGGCTAACCAAACACAGAAAACCGCGAAACTCGGCAAACCGTCAGACATCACCGGAGGTATGAATTAAATTTCGGGACGAAATTTCTTTCTACTAGGGGATGATACGACAAACTAAAATTTTTTTTTCTCTTACTCTTTCAGACTCTCATCACGACTTGACTCAAATTTTCGGGACGAAAATTCTTTAACATGGGAATGATGTGACAACCGTCAATTTCAGGTTAACTCCGTTAACTCAACTCCGTCAATTCAAACTTAAGATCACTAAATCTATAACGCACACTTCATTACATTTAAACTAGGGTTTAAATGACGCTTAACACTTACTACATGTGTAGTCTTTCGGGATTTGCACCGAAACGCAAACGATTGAGGAATAAACGAAAAACGTCAACATAATAATTATGTGATAATTATGTGTTAACATATGTGTTACTTGATTATATTGTGTGTAATGCTAAACAAGAAACAAGAACTAAGTTAGTTAAGTTAGAAAAACAACACTTGAAAGTAGAGGGAGGGACTTGAGTGTAACTTGTGTGTCTATAAATATAACCTTAAAAATTAAACCCTAACTATTATTATTATTAATCCCAACCCGATCGGCCCCCCCTCCCCTTTGCTCCTTGCTGCCGTCGACTTCCACACACACATACATCAAGAAATCAAGTGTTTAATCCAAGAACTAGGTGCTAGGAAGGTATAATTGATCATCCTTTACATCCTTGTAGCTTAATTTTGATGTTTGTTGGGTTAACCACAAACCCTAGACCTGCCGATTTTGTGTATGTAGATAGCTAACATGATTGTGGTTGATTGAATGATGATTTGATAAGTAGATTGAATCTTGTTGCATGTTGATTGTTGTGTCTTTGATTTGAGTTCAAACACAAACCCTAATCAAGTATGTAATATGTAATTGATGTGTATGAATGGTGTTTATGGAGTCTAGAGGATTATATGGATGCATGATAGTTCATAGATTGTTATTATGTTGAGTTTGGATGCTAACAGATTCTGGACAGAATGTGTATACGATGTTTAAGTGACTGTAACGAAGTGTAAACGTGAAAGTTGGTTGAGATTGTGGGTACTGCAGTAAACTAGGTTGAGTCTAGTTTCTATAAAGTATAAGTTTGTAATTTTTGGACAAGTAGAAGTTAACTTTTATGATTTTACAAAAACGTTGTGCAAAGCTGAGCTGTTAGACCTGCTGTTAGGTTATGTTGTAAATGTTATATCTCATGAACTACGAGACCAATTGGGTTGGTTCCACTTCTGGAAGTTGACTCATTGAGTTAGGAACCTAACCCAAGTGGTCTTGCATTTATTGGATTTTTCGTTTAACGTGAATTGCAAATAAAATTATGTTGTGCATGAATCTGACTGTTATGAGTTTGCTGTAATGATTTGATGATTGTGAGAAAACTATTAGGAATAAAAATGTAATAAAATATGTTCTGGAAACCTAAGACATATGTGCTTTTGTGATGATTTTTGGTAAATTAATTGAGTTGCTATGATCGGTGAAATAGTACAATATTTCTAGTAGGATTTCTGTCTCGGTGAAAATAGCTGCTGAGTTTTTGTGAAAATGCATGAAATATGATACTTGCTAATTTATTATCGTGTTTTGACCAAAATGCCCTTACGGGGAATAATTGCTAGTAGTGTACGTTATGAATACATGACACGTATATGATTGCTTACACATGTAACGTATCACAAATACATAGTTAAAGTCACACACGATTCACAAACGTAACACGAAACATGTTATGTGCATAGGTATTGTGTGCCGGGTCTAGAGACTCGATAATATTCCGACACTTAGAAAAATCTCTTTTTTGTTTTAGAACGTTAGAGAGAGTTTTTCGGTGACGCGCATCTTGGTGATTTATTTTGGGAAATTCTTCGCAAACAGTGAGTTTCACTTTCCCCTCTTTAAACTGTTTTCAAACGCTTTTCACTTGGGGGAGATAACATACTCCACAACGCATTTAAGATTTTGTTATAAATTATATATCACTTGTAAAGGCTAAGTGGCAAACGAAATATTTGAAGTCCTACACATCGAACCGGTTAATATTTAGAATAGCGAGTCACTGTTGAGTAGTACTACTGGGTTTGACAAACCCCACCCAACGCTAAACTCGACTGGAGGTCGAGCGGGTGTAATTTTGGCTAACACGTACCATGGTCTGGAGGACCTGGTGACAAGGCACTTACTAAACGAGTCAGCTTCGGTGTCGAACACTTAGTAACACTTGTTGTATAGATTAGCTACCTATCGATATATAATTTGACATAACACTATCTGGTAACGCAAAACGCCGTAACGTGGTTACGCAAAACGCTTAACGCAAAACGCCGTAACGTGGTTACGCAAAACGCATAACGTAAAACGCTGAACGCAAACGCTAAACGATTTATTTTATATAACTTGTGAACTCACCAACCTTGTGTTGACACTTTTAGTATGTTATTCTCAGGTAGCCGAGGCGGGCGCGCGGTTTAGGAACATGCATTGTTTGAAAACGCTTTTGTCCTGCAAACTTATTTTTAACGATTATCTTTGGTTTTAAGTCGTCCTGCGTGACGCAACTTTTGACTAAAGGTTTTTACGCTTCCACATTTAATTACTAGTAAACGTTTTTCATTGTTTTGAAACTTTATTTTATGGTTTGATTATAACTGATGATTCCGATCCTGTTAGTTCACACCCTCTGACGGTAAAACTCCGTTAGTGGATTTTGAGGGTGTGACATTGGTGTTGTAGCTAAATATGAACCAATTGAAGACAAAATCAAATCTTATGGTGTTGAGACCAAGATGATGTATCTAACATTAAAGGGTTTGAGGTAACTTCATTTTTATTTCAAATTATAATAAATGTTAAATTTGTATATATAATAAAACTTGCTCACATTTTTTTAGAAACAACAAGGAATTGCCTTTAACTCTATGGGGATCATACGCGGTCGACATGTCAAACTATATTTTGTCAAATCCAGATCAAGCACCCGTAGTTGTCGTGTTACAATTTGGGTTTTTCAAGATATGTCAAGGTTTGATACACTCATTATTTCTTATTGATAATGTTAAACTTATATACCTTTTCAATATATATAATTTTTTTTACTACTTTATTATTTTTGTTTATTTCAAGGGTGTCCCGCTATTTCCAATTTACTTAATGTTAGTAAGATGTACATCAACGAAGACATACATGAAATCAATAAATTCAAGATGAGGTTTTGTTTTAATTTATATTTACTTAAAAAAGTTTTTTTGTTAATTAGTTTAAAATTTATTTCACATTTTATGTAATATTTGTCGTTTATTAGGTATCTTGGTTCCTTGCCTCCAGAATCTTCATCAAGTAGCCGTGTTTCTGCACCAACTATTCGTGTTCCGTTTCGCGAGGAGTTTCTTAACTCAACCGAGTTGTCATATCATTGAACTCGAAGAATTTTATAAGGTAACTTGATTTGTTCAAAACATTTTTAATGGGTGGCGGCGCAGCTTGTTACCCGCCTACCTGCTATGTTGAAGTAATATCTATGTTTCTATATAATGAAAAATGAGCTTGGAATTTTTAATACTTCATTACTAAAATTTGTGTTTCTATCTTTTTTCAGCCTAAATAGGTTATTATATGTGGAAAGATTCTTCCTATGTCAAAATATATGCAATGGTATTACATGGGTTGCAAGGTTTGCACAAAGTTGGTCAAAGATCGTGTAAGAAATGAAGGTGCAATTGAGGGATCACCTATTCTGAATCAGTTTCGTTTTAAGTATTATTGTAACCAAAAGTGCAATGGCGCTATTGTTGAAGCTGTACCGAGGTATTTAAATTCTTTCCTTATCTCTATTCTTTTGATATTATATCTATGGTACAACTACTTTTTGTTTTATCTTTACTAAAATAAATATTTGTCCATATATGTAGGTATCGTATTAATCTGGCAGTTCAAGATACCACTGGGGTTGTCGATATGTCTTTATGGGAGGGGCATGCTAACAAACTTCTTAAGATTAGTGCTTATGACTTGCTGCTTAAAGTCATAAATGTATGTTTTTTAGAGAACTAAATACTTTTTTATGTTCGTACTTTATACATATCAATTG
This sequence comes from Bidens hawaiensis, assembly GCF_021521415.1. Lineage (NCBI taxonomy): Eukaryota > Viridiplantae > Streptophyta > Magnoliopsida > Asterales > Asteraceae > Bidens > Bidens hawaiensis. The sequence continues at coordinate 18,011 of NW_027495308.1, read as the reverse complement.
TTATTAATAGTTAATTACTAAATTTTGCGTAGGGACCTCCGAATTCGGACCTATTTCCTGAGGAACTGAAGAACCTTGAGAATAAACTGTTTGCTTTCAAGATTTCCGTTAATCAGTTTAATTTGGATAATCGAGGATCTCATATCAATATATCCAAGTTAACTGAAGATACTTTTATATTAGCGGAACTTCAAAAGAAACTTAACTCTAACCAGGTACAACAAAATTTGTCTTGTGTTTTGGTTATTAATTATTGATGAATATATTTATCATTTTTATACATTTGTACTATAATTTGATCAACATTCCTTCAATATGTCCGAGGAAATCTTAAAATCTTTTAAAATTATTTGGAAGAGGATTGAATTGGAAATGAAATCCATTACAAAATTTACCTAATGTAAATTCAAATGTAATTATTGATTTTACATTAGGTAATTCAACTCCCACCTAATGTAAAATGGATTTCATTTGGTTTTGACACCGCCCGTATTGCAGGCTTTTAACTTTATTTTACAACATTAATGGTCTTTTATTTTCATCTATATGTTATTATGCTTCTATTTTTATTTTAAACTTTCCATTGTCGACCAACGCTCTTACATATAGATTTTTTTTAAATATCAACGCAATTGCTATTCAAACATATATTTCTTTAATCTCGACCAATTGCTCTTACAAATAGATTTTTTTTAAAAAAAATTAATTATGTGTTAATCGGAGTTGGTAACACATTTAGCATTGTTTATTTTTCTATTCTGATTCCTAAAAGTATACTAGAAACAATCAAAATTATTTAATGTTATATATAAAATGGTTCAATATTGTTGACTATGAATCTAACAATGCGTTTACACAATAGTTGTTTGAACTTTGAATAGGAATAAACAATTGATAATTATACTAATTTATTTTTCGTATTATACATTTTACCGAGATTAAAGACTATGATTTTTATTAATTTTATTCTTTTAATCTATACTCTCTAATAAGTTCGTTTGTTTAATTCATTCAATAGCAACAAGAATCCGACTCCACTGCTGTTAATGCGTCCGTTGACACGTTTAGTGTAAAGGTATGCCACCTTTCATTTTAAGTTACTTTCCTCTATTATACAACAACAATAAACTAATATACAGGATTTGTTTTTTTACCACATCCGTTTATAAAAAGTATTTGACAGATTTGTTAATACATCTTTTTTGTATTTATTTTAATAGGATGTTATCTCGGTGACCGATGACAATCTAAAAGCAGTTGAAAAAAGCACAGCATAGACCATTGCACCCAACAATGAGAAGACTTCCCCGAGCTGCTCAACTCCAACTTTAAAAAGGAATCTTATTGATGTGTATGATGTGGATGATCCCTCGACTCAGTCTACAACCAAATCTTATTCGGTGGCAACTGTTGGTGGTGAACAAAATGGCTAGCCCAAGCTCTTGATTCCCAACATGGAAAAATGAGGAAAACCCTCATTTAAACATTTTTAATTTATTCGTATCGTCTGTTTTGAATGCTTTGAATTTTTAGTACTTATCGACAGTTGGGTTTTTTTGGTTTATGCACGCACTATTTTAAATATAAAATTCTAATGGTTTATGTTTTAATTATTTCATGTTTTAATTGTTATGGTTTATGATTTTGTTATTTTTTTACAAAATGTTGTAACCTTCAATAACATGTTTTTAAATTATAATAAAAATTTACAAATTGGTAAACAATAAATAGTACTATTATGTTTTCCTACTAAAAATTCTTTATTTTACATTAACTAGGAGTACACTATTTGACTTTACATTAATCAAAAAAAGTTTATATCACAAAATTTTGTTATCTAATTTTCACAAATAAAATAGGAATTTTTTTTTGAAGACTTACTATTGCAAATAATTTTTTTTTTTGTTTATGTTTTGTCTTTTGTAGTTGGAACTTCAAGAAGACATTTTCATGACATTACCAATGGTATTAATTCTATATTATATCCTACTAAGAATACTTTATCACTTTCAATAACTTATTTGTTAATTATGATCTATACTTAAACTTCGCGAAGCCAATATCACTAACTTAAATCTTAATACAAAAAATATGAGCTATACTTAAACTGTGATTTTTTTTCCTTTAGCCGTCGAAAACACAAGAAGACCTTTTCAAGACATTACCAATGGTTAGTAATTTACGTTACCGTTTATTATACATACTATTTGTTATCCATTTAACATCTACTTTTTTCTATACAAATTCAAATATTTAGGAATTCTAAATTTAATAAATCTAAACTTCGATTTTTTTTCCTTTAGCTGTCATAAATGCAAGAAGACCTTTTGAAGACATTACAGATGGTTAGTAAATTTTCTTTTACGTAACAGTTTATTATACTCACTGCTGAGTTTCAATGTACCATTTACTTTTTTCATGCAAATACAAACATATAGGTAATATATTGGGTATTTCCAATGCTCAACATGCCTGAAAGGTTCAAAAGCTAAATTTAGACAACAAGAAACGAAAAGGTCTCTCACCGTCATCAGGCATTCAACCAACAACTCTACGCCAGTCTCCTGCATATGTCAAACATATTCCCCTCAACTTCAATCATCACTTATAATCACTAAAACTAAGTATTCCTTTCTTATTTATTCGAACTCTAGGTTTTCAGTTTGATGTTTCCGTCTCACAAGATAATCGTAGATCGAGGAAAACCTTAATGGATATGAAAAGGGGTAGAAACATATCAACCACATCAAATATCCAGTCTTCAAATACAAGTCAGTCTTCTCAAACGACAGAACAGTCAAATCAACAGCCTCAAGTATTTGTTGTTGATATTTTTTCCGGCGTGTCTAAAGGTTGTTAAACAACTACTACTTATGTTGTTCCTTATATAGTTTGTTTATTACATTATTTTATTAACTTTATAATATTATAATCAGATTACTTGGATCATGGTGATCAAAATGTTGCATGTGTGATATGTCATGCAAAACTTTGGAAAGATGAAGCGAATAGGGGACAAAACAAAAACACAAAAGGAAGTTACTTGCTTTGTTGCTGTTACGGGAAGGTCGAATTACCAGAATATATCCCATCCAACCCTGAATATGAAAACCTATTTCGAGGCATTGACGCAAAAAGCAAATATTTTTTGAAAAACATTAAACGTTACAACTCGATGTTTTATTTTACTTCAATGCGAGGTAAAATCGATACAACCATTAATCAAGGAAAATGTTCATTTGTATTCAGGTTGAGTGATCAAAATTATCATTCGATTGGAAGCCTTCAACCTGAACCTGGACGCAAACCCAAATTCTCACAGTTGTACATATATGACACCAACAACGAGCTAACAAACCGACAAAAAAATATTTGGGTTTGTAATCACATTTACAAGTATACAACAAAATTTCTTTGTTTTAGTACCACGTCACTTTCTTATCCATGTGATATTAAATTATTGAGAATTTGGGCATATATTCATATTTATGTGTTTCATGTTGTTTTTCAGTGACTCGAAGAATATGTCAACTAAGGCTGCAAATGCAATGGATCTTCAGATTATTCAACGTTTGAAAGAAATGTTAGATTCACAAAATGTTTTAGTTAAGACGTATAGAATGGCAAGAGATTCTTTGCAAGAGAACCCTCATATTGATTTAAAACTACGTCTTATTGCAAATCGACAAAAGGATGGAAGAACTTACAACCTACCAACAACATCTGAAGTTGCATCTTTAATCGTAGGAGACATTTCTGACACCCTTTAGCCTCGTGATATTCTTGTAACTACTATGGGCGGTAAAATAATACCTATAAGTGAGCTACATCCTTCATATGTCCCTCTTCAATATCCAATCATATTTATTAACGGTGAAGATGGCTATCGAGTTGACATATATCATGGAGGTGTTAACGAGGGTGATGACAGCAAACGGCCTTTTACTACAATGAGGGAATGGTTCGCCTTTAGGATTCAAGATAGGCTCAATCAGTTCTCAATTCATTTAAACTCAAGGAGGTTGTTACAACAGTTTATAGTTGACGCGTATACGATGATTAAAAGCGAAAGGCTTTTTTTTTATCGTAGTCAACAGACAAAACTAAGATCATCAACGTACGAGAACCTCATGAATCTAAGAGACCAGGGAACATCCAGTATTTCAAAAGTGGGACGCACCGTCATATTACCTTCGTCGTTTACAGGAGGTGCTCGATATATGACTCAAAACAACCTGGATGCTATGACACTGTGCAAATGGTTTGGATACCCTGATTTTTTATAACAGTAACATGCAACCCAAAGTGGCCCGAGATGACAAGATTTCTTAAAGATACTACTCTTAATTCAGAGGATAGGCCCGACATCCTGTGCAGATTGTTTAAAATCAAGCTTGACGCCCTGTTAAAAGACCTGAAGGATAAGGCGGTCCTTGGCAAAGTACAAGCAGGTATGAATAATTTACATATGTTTCTTTCATCGTATTTTCTAATATAAGACAAATTACGGTTTTTATAAAAACATATAACTGAAACCCGTTAATGTTTTTACTTATAAACAAAACTTTTCATGCAGTTGTTTATACAATCAAATTTCAAAAGCGTGGTTTGCCTCATGCTCATATGTGCTTATTTATGCTTGCCGATCATAAGCTTCCCGATGTAGAACACGTTGACCCTTTTATTTCTGCGGAGATTCCTGATAAGAATGAGGACCCTGAATTACATTACATTGTGAGTGAATTGATGATTCACGGTCCATGTGGTGCCCATAATCCGACATGCTCGTGCATGTTTGACAACAAATGTTCAAAAAATTTCCCAAAGAATTTTCAAGAGGCAACATCTGTCGATTCACAAGGTTATCCCCAGTATAGAAGACGCGATTCTGGTCAATTTGTTCAAAAAGGAGACATTCAATTAGATAACAGAAGTGTGGTCCCCTACAACAAGTACCCATTAAAACGATATCAAGCACACATTAATGTCGAATGGTGCAATCAGGCGTCATCTATAAAGTATTTGTTTAAATACATCAACAAAGGACTTGATCGAGCTACTATTTTTTTTTCATAAAACGAAACACAAGCACACGTGGAACAACTAAAGGTCGATGAGATCAAACAATTTTATGATTGTCGTTATTTATCTGCTTCTTAGGCAGCTTGGCGTATTTTCGGCTATGATGTCCATTACAGTATGCCTTCTGTTACCCGCCTACCTTTCCATCTTCCTGGACAACATCATGTACTTTATGGTGTGGATGATGATCTTGATAATGTCTTGGAAAAAGTTGAGAGCGTCTCCTCTTCCATGTTTACTGGTTGGATGAAGTGCAACGAAATGTATGCTAGCGCGCGTGAATTGACTTACGTTGAATTACCTACTGAATTTGTTTGGCATGCTCAACCTCGTCGTTGGGAACGAAGAAAATCGAGGTTTTCCATAGGAAGAATTCATGTTGTGTCTCCTGCAACTGGGGAAGCGTACTTCGTACGAATTCTTTTGAACAGAGTTAAAGGTCCACAATCATTCGAAGACATCCGTACCGTTAACGGTCGTCTTCAACCTTCGTTTAGAGACGACTGCTACTCTCTTGGATTGTTAGAAGACGATCAAGAATACATTGAGGCAATTGAAGAGGCAAGCCATTCATCGTTGGGTCATGGAGTACGCACGTTGTTCGCTACAATGTTGTCATTTGACAGCCTTTCTAGACCAGATCATGTATGGATAAATACTTGGAAATGGCTTTCTGATGATATTCTCTACAACCAACGACGTCTTTTAAAGTCACCAGGTATCAATTTTTTGGAAGCCAGTTTTACAATCTTTATATCTATATATAGTCATTAATATTTGGAAATTATTTTTTTATTCAATTTTAATAGAGTTATCGCTAACCGAAGATCAAATCAAAAACCTCACTTTGTTTGAGATTGAAAAAATCTTGCTGCGAAACAACTCAAGCTTAAGAAAATATCAAACCATGCCTTTCCCCGATGCCGAGTATATATCTATTGCATCTAATAGTTTGATTCAAGAAGAGTTGTCATACGATCAAAACTTGCTAAAATTAGAGTTCCAAACTCTATTTAATTCAATTACTAATGAGCAAAAAAATGTTTTTGATCGTATAATGATGGTTGTTCAACAGAATAAAGGTGGTGTGTTCTTCGTATATGGTTATGGTGGAACAGGTAAAACGTACTTATGGAAGATCTTATCAACTGCCATAAGATCAAAAGGCGAAATCGTTCTAACTGTTGCTTCAAGTAGAATTGCTTCGTTATTGTTAGCCGGAGGTCGCACAACACATTCCAGGTTTCATATTCCGATAAATCTTAATGAGGATTCTACTTGCTACATGGATACAGGCACAGATGAAGCCCAATTATTAGAAAACACCAAATTAATAATTTGGGACGAAGCTCCAATGCACCACAAACATGGCTTTCAAGCTCTTGACATGTCTTTAAAAGACGTTTTATCTTCTAATCTGCTATTTGGAGGCAAAGTTGTTGTATTTGGAGGAGACTTTCGACAAATACTACCTGTAGTTCAAAAGGGTAGTAGACAAGACATCGTAAACGCCTCTCTATGTTCTTCTTACATTTGGAGTGAATGCAATGTCCTGAGATTAACAAAAAACCTAAGGTTAACTATGGGTATGCCGTCATCTGATGTTGAGGAAACCAAATTATTTGCTAAATGGATTTTAGATATAGGTGAAGGTAATATTGGCGGTCCTAATGATGGTCTTGCAACGATGGATATACCTGACGATCTATTTATAAAAGATTCAGTTGATCATATATCAAAACTTTTTGACTTTGTTTATCCTGATATTCTACAGAATTATGAGAACCAACATTACTTTCAGGATAGAGCAATACTTGCACCAACAAACGAAATTGTTGATGACATTAATGATAGTTTGCTCAAGTTTTTTTCCAGGTGATGAAGTCGAGTACTTAAGTTCAGATACCATATGCAGTTCAGAATATATCAATGACACTGTTGATACAACTTTATACTCTCCTAAACTGCTTAATGGTCTAAGAATATCCGGACTACCAAACCACAAACTGGTGCTAAAAGTTGGTGTTCCTGTTATGCTCCTTAGAAATCTTAACCATAAAGAAGGCTTATGTAACGGTACTCGACTACATATTATATCTTTAGGTACTCGTGTAGTTGAAGCCAAAATTATTTCTAGAACTAAGATTGGTCATAGAGTTTTAATTCATAGATCGCCACTGACTCCATCAGACAACAAAATAGCCTACAAGTTTCAAAGACGGCAATTTCTTCTTGCAGTATGTTTCACCATGACGATAAACAAAAGCCAAGGTCAATCGTTATCAAGGGTGGGTTTGTACTTAAAGGAACCCGTGTTCTCACATGGACAACTATACGTCGCCTTGTCAAGAGTTACAAGCAGGTGTGGGCTAAAGATTCTGATTCTTGATAAACAAGGTAATCTGACCAATATAACAACAAATGTTTTGTACAAGGAAATTTTCTCTTATTTATAAAATACTCGTGTAAATTTTTTTTTGTAATCCTTGTAATTTTAGTGTACTTTGTAATTGTATTAACAATATATGACAGCTGTGTTATTAATTGTATTTTGTTTAATGTTTAAATATTAAAATTTTCGTTAATTGCCCGTGTATTACACGAGTCTCAAACTAGTATATAATATGCACCCCTTGTTACCTTTGGTATTTGCTTATCCGATTCCGGTTGGTTAAGTTTCGGACCTCGTAAGGCAAGGCTTCATGAAGGACTTCGTGTTCTTGATATATATATATATATATATATATATATATATATATATATAACTTGTTTATACATACTAACCGTGCTTAACTTCTGCTCATTTTAGTTTTTTATCATATTTACAAAGTTCCATGGTTATGGGATCTAAGAGTCTATGCTTCAGTTTAACCGTAAATAGCTCTAGACCGGAAACCAAACTTTTGCTTACTAGTTTTGTTAAAATAGTTGTTTAAACATGTTTAATGTTAGATTTGAGTTTCTAAAATCATTTTTACAAGTTCTTTGATATTGGGCATGTGGAATCCATCTATGAACTTATTGTGAGATGGAAACCGAACCAAAAACCGAACTTTTGTTTAAAGACTTTATTGTTAACTTTTTGATTGTAAAACTTAAGTTTCTTCATTTATAAATTATTATACAAGTTCTTGGATATTTGGGCATGTGGAGACCATCAATGAACTATTTGAGAGATGGAAACCGAACCAACCCGAACTAAACCGATTTTTACTCGCTTTAGACACACAAGTGTGTTTTTAGCTATCAAAACTTATATATTTCTTTAAAAATAGTTTACAAACTGATTTAAATTATTTTATTAAGTACTTGGAAATGTTGGATCCAACTTGATCTCATAACATAGTTTGGACCGACAAAACCGAACACTCGCTTAACGTGCGTTGTTAGTTCAAAAACAATAGAACTACATACTTGGTTAAGTCTTATTAAGTTTTATTGAGTTATCTCATAACATTCATTATTTTGGAAAGTTAACTTTGGGTTTGACCAATTACCAAGACCCGAACCGACAGCCCGAATACTCATTAAAAACATTGTCACACCCCCATTTTGGGCCTAGGCGTGTGATCACTAGTTGGTATCATGTTTGTAAATAAATCAAAGTTGCAGTTATTAGCGGAAGACATTATAAAACATAAGGATCGATATTATAAATATTTACATTACAAAAGAACGAGACGAAAGTCTCGTTTAGTATTTACTTGTTTATATGTTTTACAAAAAGTTTATATTTCAATATTTAAACAAAATTATCCGAGCCATCGGATTCTTGAGCTTCTTCGTTTCCACAAGATCTAATCTTGATTACCTGCAAAATGTTATAAAAATACGTCAGCAACGAATGCTGGTGAATATGCTGACGCTAAAATATTTTCTTTACTTAACTACCCCTCGAGACCACGTAAGCCTCGGCCCATCTTGGCTTAGGCATAATCAAGTTAAACAATCATTATAAACTCGAGTGTCTACACTAGGTCACCTCAGTAAAACACCGCAGCGTTTCGACGTACTTAGGTACCATAAATATACACAAGGTCATTCTCACTCGAACATACTTTGGCTCGGCCCATCGTGGTTGGAGGTCGTGACCAGGCGTGGTGCGATGTGCCCACCGCATACCACATGTGTAAGGATCCAGACAAACGTATACCACAGCCTGAGGGCTAGGTTTATACTCTTATTTACAATGTTTTTAGAGACACGTAGCCTCATGTAAAGTTTTACACATAACACGTTTGTTTGTTTGAAAGCAAGTTTATAAAAGTGGGGCGTATTCACCTTTCAAATGGGATCGGCTTCCAACACCGTCCGTTGAGTCTTTCTCGCTATCTCGCACCAATAGTACGAGTATAACTTTCATTAGTCGGATACACGATCCGGCTTAAAACCTTTAGTCTTATTTATCTCGATGAACCTTTAGTTTATAATCTCTTTTTACTTTAAAACCTTTAGTTGAAAAGTAATATTAATAAACCTTAGTTTATTTATAAAACCCGACGTTTCTTCTTCATTAAGAAACATATTTTTCTTTCTTTATTATTTAAGTATACTCATTACACTTAAATAATATATTTCATAACAAAGAATAATCTTATATACTTATATATATATATATATATATATATATATATATATATATTCATATATATATTATCTTTCTTTTCTTTATTTTCTTTGTTATATCTTTCTTTGTTTATCGAGAATAATATAGACTTGGGGTATTAAGCCCTTATAATATTTTATTATTATTTTGGTAGGGCATTATGCCTACCTTGCTTGGCTTAGAAATACCCTAGACACTTGGCAGCACTTCGTCGCCGCTTGATCAATCACCTTTTCCACACTTGGCACGCTTCTCGAAACACCAACACTTCTCGACACGTACTTCGATAAAATCGTCGCGACGTCGGGGCACCTCTTCACTTGGAACGTTGTCAGAAAGTGGTACGTATATCGAGATGATGGCACGGAAAACGAGGTAACGGGGCACAGATTTCGAGAGAGATCGTTGGCACGTGTTTCAAGGTTTAGAGAGAGAGTAGTGAGAGAGTAATATGTGTGTTTTAGGATGTGATGGAATGAATCCCGCATCCCTCCTATTTATAGCCAGATTTGGACCCCATCGCGGTACGCGATGGGTTCCTTGGCACGCCTATCGCGTACCGCGAAATAGGCCTGCTGAGTCACAACGTAGACCTGCCACGTGTGACACGTGGCAGGCACCGCGCCACTTGGCGACACGTGGCGGACGTGTTGCCACGTGGCGGCAGGCGTTGCCACCGTGTGCCACGTGGCACACGTGTCACAATCTGTCAGACACCCCATTGCGGCACGCGATGGGTGTCTCTCTTGACCTGTCGCGTAGCGCGATGGGTCAAAAAATCAGATTTTTCATTTAAGCCTCTGGAGTTTTGAAATTGGCAAAATTGGTCCATTGACTTTGGAAATTACATATTTAGCCCGAAATTTACGTGATGTTACAAACCTGTTTTAGTATCTTCATTCCAAGGGGAATTGCATTCTTGCATTTTTACCCACTTTATTACTTAACATAGGTTGAGTAAATATTAAGGTTAGATACTTTAACCCGGTTTCAAGCAAACTTACATTTTTAAAGGGTTATTATTATAATTTTCTTAAATAGTTACTTTTAAAACCTTAAACTATAATTGTTTACATTTCTTATCTTTTAAAGCTTCCCTAAAACAACATTTCAAATTCAAGACTTCCTTTCATATAAACCTTACTCGTTAAACCTTGAGCTACCGGTTACTCATCATTGTACCAATCAAGTTTATTATTTGAATGTGAGTACTTTCATACCCCGTTTTCTATCTTTTGTTTTGGGGTGACATTTCATACTTATTCAACTAAATGCTTTTTACTTGAATCTCAAATCCACAAACGTTATTGTATACTTTACTTAAATAATTGCTCGATTTGGTGTTCTATGATTATATGCCTATGTATTTATCGCTTTTGGTTGGTTGATCTATAAAATCCTAGACTATTTGGCATCCCCTTATAGCAAGGTGTCGTTAACATAATGCAATTAACGATAACTATAAAATCCTAGACTATTTGGCATCCCCTTATAGCTAAGTGTCGCTAACGTAATTCCATTAGCGATATCTATTTATTCAAGTTATTGCTTTTATTTATTGTTTCGTATACAAGTTTTGTGGCCTTTTTCTTACTATATACTTATATGCTCAAATTTATGAATTGTTCACCAACCTTTGTGTTGATAAACTGTATTTTATGAAATGTTACAGGTTTGACTTTTTGTTGACTCGAGGACTTGACGAAAAACGTTACTAAGACTATTAGGATATTAGTAAAATGAACTATATAATTGTTTACTTGTATTCAATTTGTTTGTATGAACGAGATGTGTTGTTTATTGATTTATGAAATCAAATGAGTTGATTAAATATTGTCACTTTAAATAGTGTCTTGTGTATTTGTCCAATCACGTTGCACCCCGGCATGTTCCGCCGCCTTTGGTTGGGGTGTGACACCGAGCTACCAACGAGGCAAAGATCTGGGCATCCAAATCAATTCTCTAGGCCAGAATCAAGTTGGTGACTGAAGCCAATGATTCTGCATTTGACAAATCTTCGTGGGACATAGCGCAGTGGAAGCAGTCTTTGGCAGACTTAGGCGTAGGCGAGGATGAGGCTGGTGAAAGCACCGAGACTGCTGCTGGAGCTCAGGAGACCGAGGTGATGGACATGGGGAAGGATGCGACTGCTGAAGAGGATGCAGGAAATGAGGGCAATGAAGGATGATAAAGACAAGGCCAAAGCCCGTTGTTTCTTTATTTTGTTTGGTTATGTTTTGAAGGATACTGGATAATGGTCTGTATTTGAACAATAGTAATTAGGGTAAATGATTCATGATCCTTAAAACAATTTTCAGGGGTAGCAAAGGTGAAGGGATCCTCTATTTGTGGGGATGAAGCCTTTGATGCCCCTGTTTTTATTTTCCTGCACTTTATGAACAGTTAATACTAACACCTGCTTAACCCGGGTGGATGGTCCATCTTTCGTATGGTGAAATCTGGGTTAATGATTTTGGGTAAGTCCAGGTGACTTATGATTAATAATAACTAAAAACTTTTGAGTATTCGCTTGTTATTTGTTATTTTGAAAGTTTGTTTGATAAAGCAAATCACACCAGGAATTCAAGCATGTAACAAATAACAATCTCATGTCATTTAACATATTAATTTCCAAACATCGAATTTGGTTAATCAACTAGTTTAACCATGAATAAATATTAGGATACCCTGAGTAAATATTAGGTTTCCTCTAGACGTGGATGGAATTTAAAACGGTAGATATTTCTCCGATAAGTTGCAGATGCGGTCATTGTTGGGCGTTGTTTCAACGAGGAAGATAGAGATTGGAGATAACAAAGATACATGTGTCCTATTTGTTTTATATATTTATAATGCCCAGGCTATAGTTTCATGGCCCATATAAAAAGCTAACAAAATCCTTTACCGTTACCGAGAATGTTGTTTGGGTTTAATTTCCACTAAATAATTTGTTTATTATTTATATGAAAATTCATATCATTGATGCAAAATTTAGAAAAAATAAAGAAGATATTTTCAAACTTTACGTAAATTATATATTTTTTGTTGGACCTAGTATTTGAAACTATAAAAAGTTATGTACTTTTATTATTATTCTTACATTATTTAATACTTTATTACCTTTTCTGTTTAATAAAACTCAAAAAGAATAATTGACTAATAATTAGTAACTTAGAAACGGTTTAGTGGTTGTAGTATATCAACCGGATAAAAATAAATAAATTTGATATATCCTTACATATGTAAGGATTACATTACCCCCCCCCCCCCCCGGTTGTAGTATATCAACTTGAAAAAAATAAATAAATTTTATATACCCTTACATATGTAAGGATTACATTACGCCCCCCCCCCCCCCCCCCCCACCTCCCTCTTCCTGGGTCATAAAACTCTGGTTCTATCACTGCTCTTAAAAAAATTTAAAATTTTAGGTTACCACTCAAATTTTCTTCTAGATTCGTCAATGCGGGTAGATGAGGTGTCATAGGGCAGGTGAGAAAGTCAGAAGGGAAGGACTCTAGCAATGTGGATAGTTTAAGACGTCGATGTCTTCAATCTACTTGAAGGAATGTCTCCTTGGACTGAAACAACTTCTTGTTTGGAGCTCACCATATGCACTATGTGTTGTTAAGAAGATACCATGCATGAGTTTCTCTCTCTCTCTCTCTCTCTATATATATATATATATATATATAAATAAGCGAAGACATAAAAATCCTAACTTGATCAAGATATATCTTCATGTGGTGATTATATTCTAACTTGATTAAGTCCTAGTTAAACAACCTTTAACCTAGACATAATAAGGATTAAATTCAGATAAAGGAACCTTAGCTTTTGGAAAACATTGTTCCAAGAAATCCTCATGTTATCAAAATTCAAAACCTAGTCAAATCGTACCTCTAATTTATCATAATGTCTTATCTAATCACCCTTATAAATAGAACCCTCTAGCACCCTCAAAATTAGCTACAAACCTACAAATTTCAGAGCCCCAAGGTTGAAAATTCATCAACCCCATCCCTCTCAATGATTCACAAGTCGTTTCCTTTTAAGTAAGTTCCAACTTTAAGTTCTTGTATTTTTATTTTGAGTTCTTATTACCTATTCGTTGTTCATATTAAGTTTCTTTCAAAAACAAGTTTGGATATGTGATTACCTATCACTTACATGTTATAATTATAGATCAATGCATATTAAATTGTGATTTAATCAATAAACATCAAAAGTTTTATCAAGAACATCAAACTACAAGCTTTTAGTTTGATTCCTTCAATTTTCAATTGTAACCCCTTTATTTTTCAGTTATGCATTGCAATTCATATTTATACTTTAAGCCTCGTATTTTGATATTTATCCGAATCATTATAAAGTTGTCAGAGTTAGTATACAAATAAAGTTATAAATCGAGCATGTATGTGTCTAACAAACAAACGATTCTGTCTAAGGCAAGAGTGACGTTTATATATCCCATAGGACCCGTGACTCTTACCTGGGAATCAACTTGCCGGAGGTCATGCTCTTGGTTTTAACATTCTAGTATGTGATACTCAATATTCCTTATACACATAACTAATTCATTGAAAACTTAAATAGTATCTCGTTAACAGTTCAACTAGTTCTTGTGTTTGTTTGTGTTCTCATAGCAAGCAAAGTAAGTTCATAGCTCGTTTTAAACGTTTTATACTTTGGGGTGGAAAACATGCATAATAAAGTTGTTTACATGATGTTTGATTCATATTTTATTTGATGATATTCATTATGTGTGATCATTACACGTGTACACACATTCGCATTTACAACCATTAACTTGGAAAGCCCGTGGTAGTATGATAATAGATATATTAGCACGACCGTCCACTCAAGCCTCGGGTAGAGGCCTGTGTGTTCAAAAGTCGATTATTATTAGCATTAAACATATTAGTGCAATTGTGGGATTAGATGACTCGTTAAACGTGTCAAGAGGTTTTGGTTGTAATCACAAAAGTATACAAGTAACCAAGCACATATAGAATGTTTTCAACATATAACTCATTTTCCAATTGTTTTATTTAAAACCTACGTTCTCACAAACTACTTTTAACTAACACTCTCGCATATTTTTCAGGTAATGAAAATTAAGTGATAAAGACTGTTGAGGTTTCACATAGGAAAAAGTCAGACCTAGAAGTCATTAATAAATCCTTTTTTTTTGCTATCTATATATGGTCTTCTTTAAACAAAGTATTTAATTGTTCTAATGAAAATTTTACATTTAATTATCATGTTAATCATCATGTGCATGATTTCAATCTGCATACCTTCCGACATTTCCGCTACCGAGCGAGGGGTGTGACAACCGTCCACATTTGCTTACATATCACTGTCTAAACTTTAGGTTTTTAATATATACATATAGATGCGTGCACACGCTATATTTTCTTTTGTTTTTAAATGTTTATGGTTCAAATACAAATATTTGTTAACATGAAAACAATGAGAAACAATTGGTTGTTATTATTAGATTTGTTGTTATAAGCATTTGTTCGTATTTACTGATTTCTGATTATGAGACGTTACAAGTATTTGTTAATTTGCATTTTTTGTTATTATTATTATTTTTTCTTTTGCTGTTATAAGTATTTGTTTTTATTATTATGTTGTTGATTCTGATTCTTTTGTTGTTATTAATAGTTTTTTTTCTTTGTTATTTTAAAGCCTTATTAATTTAGATTGGTAATGTGTAATACGTTTTAATTTTTGATAGATTGATATTGTTTGCTACATTCTCATGTTCATATTATTTTGAACGTGGACCCTACTCCAAAATAATATTTTCATGTTTATTTGTAGAAATCCATAAAATCTAATTTAGAAAATTATTTACATGTAGTCATATACTTTACCAAACGAAGAAGATGGTGTCTCTTAATTTTAAACAACAATAATCATTTATTTAATATAATCTAATGAATAAAAAATCTTTGAAATTAGGAATCCAAATAAATCCAGTTTGAAATTCAAGTTCCAATGAATAGCGTAAGGCCCAAGTTACAAAATAGTAAAATAAATAATAATAACAGTTATATTCCACCTCCTCACTCACCGTCAAATCATCAGTCAAGAATCAAGAAAGATTTTCTTGACAAAATTTCGTTAAATCAAAATTCAATTACTTGAAAAATCAAAACCCCTTCCGATTCCAACACGACCAAGACCAAGTAAGTATTCGTTCATTCCCGCGAAAAAGTTATAATCTTTATTATTGCAATTGTAAGATTGAAGAAAAAGACGGTTGAATTTGGAGTCTGTAAGTGTTAGTTAGGTTGATCATGTTGGTGTTGTTGTCTCTTTTTAGTTTTCTGGGTAATCATGCGAATTTCATTGTTTTATGTAAAAAACAAGGGTATGTTAATTTGAAAGCCTAATTTCGTAATAGGGTTTTGTGATATGTAATTTGAAGCCCTGGTTTTCAAGATTTTAACAAATTACGGTTGATCATGATAGAATATATCTTTATTTCCGCTTATCGGAATACGAATTAGGGGTGTGCACGGTTGGGTTTGAAGAAAAAACCAAACTTTGGTTTTTGAATTTTTGAAAACGGTTCGGTTTCAGTTTTGCCATTTGAGTTTGAAAGTTTTGGATCAAACTGTCGGTTTTTGTTTCGGTTCCGTTTTTTAAGTTTCATGCAGCCCCTTGTAATACATTCAAATTTGTGTTTTAAATTGGAATTTTGACAATGCAGGTGAATAATCTTGATACTCCATTTATGCTTGGTTTTGTTAAGAATGACTGCGTTTGTTTCAGCTACAAGCATGAAACCTGAAATTAAGCACGCAGGTGAGTTCATAAAGTGTGAAAATAATGTTGCCGGTGGTTCGGGTCAACCTCAGTCAGATGATGCTACCGCCTCATCAAGTTCTTTCGGTAACACATTTTCCGATCATGAAACTCGTGGATATGAAACCGACAATGAAGTTATGTCAGGTTTACGTGTGGACCACGCACCAGTGTGCGGGTTTGATAGATCGGGTGACTTGTTTGCCTTAAGGTAACGTTCGATAATCTTGAAATTTTAATGGAAAAATAGTTTATACAATAAACGATTATTATATTTTCAGGAAAAAAAAGTTGACATCTCATTGGAGGAAGTTTATACAACCGATTATGTGGCGATGTAAATGGCTCGAATTGCAGGCTAGAAAATTCGAGTCGATGGCGGCTGTGTATGACAAAGAGCTTGAAAAGCATAATAAAACAAAAGAGTTGAAATACAAAAACTTTGAATTAGAAGGTTGTTGTGCAAAGTCAATGCCTTATGTTCATGATTCCAAAAGACAGAAACTAATGAGAAGAAAAATAAGGAAAAAACATGAAGACTCAGACACAAATATGTGCATGTTACATCACAACATATCCTTGTATCTTGCTACTCGTGGGTCCCCTGCTACCGGTCCAACGATGGATGTTGATGAGACTAGCCTTGTGGGCCCGTCTTCACCTAAAAATGCGTGTAGCAAGTTTAGGGTCCCTGATGAGTTGGAACAAATACTTTGTAAGATTGAAGTTTCACAGTCACAAGTGTGTCAAATGAAGGACCGACTCGATGTAGTAATGAGTGAAAACAATGAAAGGATTTTAGCCACCGACGAGTTAATGTTGCGAGAATCCAGTAAAACAGTGAGTCAGCCCGTTAAGGAACCGGATTTTCTAACAGATGTTGATGAACCGTCTTTATATGCTATGTTTGCGTCTCAGTTAATGAAGTTAACTACGCGTCATGATGTGGTCAAACATGAAAATGGAACTTCTGAATTTATTGATGATCATGATGCAAATGAACCCATGGAACTGCCTTATTTTGCTTCGAGGAAAACGAGTGAGTTGTGTTTTTATTGGATTAATATAATATTTGAATAAAATGAAAGTAAAATTTTGGGACAAAAGGTTGTTTTAGTCAAAATGACCTCCCAACTGGTGCTAATGTTGCTCATAGGGGTGCGAACGAACCAAGCTGCTTGTGAGCTACTCGAGATCGGCTGACTAAAAGCTTTGAATCGAGCTGATCTTAGAGCATGGTTGGGATTGAGTTTGAAAACACCTTATTGACTTATTAGCTTTTTTAAAAAGTGAAAAAGCCAATAAGTTGAAAAGTGTGTGTGGCCATTACAAAAATTCTTTTTATTTAAAGGTTTTTGAAATGGTCAAAAACCAGTTTTCCAAAAACCCCAAATCAAATCATGGCTTTTCAAAATGGTTTTTTGAAAAGCCAACAAGCTGTTTTCAAATTCAATCCCAAACTTGCTCTTAAAACAAGCTCGATCCCGAGCCTCACTTATCG